>NC_133532.1:127010816-127214190 GCF_048544455.1 Silene latifolia | reverse complement strand
GTATTAACACATTTTTCACGATAATCCGAGCTTCGGCGAATGCTGGTTTTAACCCTGGCACACTGCACCGGCCAAATGCTTCTTGGTGCTCAAACTTTGCGTGGCCGCTTTATACGGCCCGAGGACCTTCTATGTCATTTCCAGGAGAATTTTGTTTGGGACCCAATCCCAAAACCGTGTATTATACACTTCAATTTCGGCCTCAAATAACGAGCTTTAACACATTTTTCACGATAATCCGAGAGGTTTCGAATCTTTGGTTTGTGGCACACCGGCACCCCAAATGTCTTTCGTTGGTGCTCAAACTTTGCGTGGCAGCTTTATCGGCCCGAGGAACTTTCTATGTGATTTTGAGAATTTTGTTCGGGGACCAAATCCCCAACCGTGTATTATGCACTTCAATTTCAGCCGTTCGGAAGGTCGTCGGACCTTGTTTCTTTTTCTCCTGTTTTTTTCAATCACGCGTCGAGCTCATTTCAGGAATTAACTTTGTTCGATTTCTGACCTCAAATAACGAGCCTTAACACATTTTTCACGATAATCCGAGTTTCGGCGAATGCTAGTTTGTGGCACACCGGCAGCCCCAAATGTCTTCCGTTGGTGCTCAAACTTTGCGTGGCCGCCTTATCTGACCCGAGAAACTTTCTATGTGATTTCCGGAGAATTTTGTTTCGACCCCGGAATCTCGAAAACCGTGTATTAAACACTTCAATTTCGACTGTAATTCGGAAGGTCGTCTGAGGACCTGTTCCTTTTTCTCCCTGTTTTTCAATCACGCGTCTGAGCTCATTTCAGAAATTAACCTGTTCGATTTCAGCCTCAAATAACGAGCTTTAACACATTTTTCACGATAATCCGGAGTTTCGGCGAATCTTTGGTTTTGTGGCACACCAGCACCGCCAAATGTCTTCCGTTGGTGCTCAAACTTTGCGTGGCCGCTTTATCGGCCCGAGGACCTTTCTATGTCATTTCGAGAATTTTGTTCGGACCCGGAATCCCGAAAACCGTATTATACACTTCAATTTCACCTCAAATAACGAGCTTAACACATTTTTTCACGATAATCCGAGTTTCAGTGAATGCTAGTTTGTGGCACACCGGCACCCCCAAATGTCTTCCGTTGGTGCTCAAACTTTGTGTGGCCGCTATATCTCTACCCGAGGAACTTTCTATGTGATTTCCGGAGAATTTTGTTCCCGGACCCCGAAATGTATTATAAACTCAAAAACCGTGTATTATATACACTTCAATTTCGACCTCAAATAACGAGCTTTAACACATTTTTCACGATAATCCGGAGTTTGGCGAATCTTTGGTTTGTGGCATATCGGCACCGCCAAATCTCTTCCGTTGGTGCTCAAACTTTGCGTGGCGCGTTATCGACCCGAGGAACTTTCTATGTGATTTCCAGAGAATTATGTTCCGGACCAAAAATCCCGAAAACCGTGTATTATATAAACTTCAATTTCAAGCCGTTCGGAAGGTCGTGAGGACCACATTTCTTTTCTCTCCTTTTTCAATCACGCGTCGAGCTCATTTCAGAATTAACATGTTCGATTTCCTCAAATAACGAGCTTTAACACATTTTTCACGATAATCCGAGTTTCGGCGAATCTTTGGTTTGTGTACACCGCACCGAAGAAATGTCTTCCGTTGGTGCTCAAACTTTGCGTGGCGCTTTATCCGCCCGAGGACCTTTCTATGTGATTTCCGGAGAATTTTATTCCGGGACCGAATCCCGAAAAACCGTGTATTATACACTTCAATTTTAGCCTCAAATAACGAGCTTTAACACATTTTTCACGATAATCCGAGTTTCGGCGAATGCTGGTTTGTGGCACACCGGCACCGCCAAATCTCTTCCGTTGGTGCTCAAACTTTGTGTGGCCGCTTTATCTGACCCGAGGAGCTTTCTATGTGATTTCTGGAGAATTTTGTTCCGGGACCCCGGAATCCCGAAAAACCGTGTATTATACACTTCAATTTGACCGTTCGGAAGGTCGTGGGACCCTTGTTTCTTTTTCTCCCTGTTTTTCAATCACGCGTCCGAGCTCATTTCGAGATTAACCTTTGTTCGATTTCAACCTCAAATAACGAGCTTTAACACATTTTCACGATAATCCGAGTTTCGAATCTTTGGTTTGTGGCACACCGGCACCGCCAAATGTCTTCCGTTGGTGCTCAAACTTTGCGTGGCCGCTTTATCTGGCCCGAGGACCTTTCTATGTCATTTCCGGAGAATTTTGTTCCGGGACCGGAATCCCGAAAAACCGTGTATTATACACTTCAATTTGACCTCAAATAACGAGCTTTAACACATTTTTCACGATAATCCGAGTTTCGCGAATGCTGGTTTGTGGCACACCGGCACCCCCAAATGTCTTCGTTGGTGCTCAAACTTTGCGTGGCCGCTTTATCGACTCGAGGAACTTTCATGTGATTTCCGGAGAATTTTGTTAGGACCACGAAATCCCGAAAAACCGTGTATTATGCACTTCAATTTGACCGTTCGGAAGGTCGTACGGACCTTGTTTCTTTTTATCCCCGTTTTTTCAATCACGCGTCGAGCACATTTCGGAATTAACCTGTTCGATGACGGCTCAAATAACGAGCTTTAACACATTTTCACGATAATCAGAGTTTAGCGAATCTTTGGTTTGTGGCACACTGGCACACCCAAATGTCTTCCGTTGGTGGTCAAACTTTACGTGGCCGCTTTATCGACCCGAAACTTTCTATGTGATTTCCGGAGAATTTTGTTCCGGACCACAAATCCCGAAACCGTGTATTATGCACTTCAATTTCACTGTTCGGAAGGTCGTGCGGACCTTGTTTCTTTTTCTCCTGTTTTTCAATCACGCTTCGAGCTCATTTCAGCAATTAACTTTGTTCGATTCTGACCTCAAATAACGAGCTTTAACACATTTTTCACGATAATCCGAGTTTCGGCAAATCTTTGGTTTGTGCACACCGGCACCCCCAAATGTCTTCCGTTGGTGCTCAAACTTTGCGTGGCCGCTATATCTGACCCGAGAACTTTCTATGTGATTTCCGGAGAATTTTGTTCGGGACCCCGAATCCAAAACCGTGTATTATATACACTTCAATTTCACCTCAAATAACGAGCTTTAACACATTTTTCACGATAATCCGAGTTTCGGCGAATCTTTGGTTTGTGCACACCAAGCACCGCCAAATGTCTTCCGTTGGTGCTCAAACTTTGCGTGGCCGCTTTATCTGCCCGAGGACCTTTCTATGTCATTTCCGGAGAATTTTGTTCGGAACCCTGGAATCCCGAAAAACCGTGTATTATACACTTCAATTTCAGCCTCAAATAACGAGCTTAACACATTTTTCACGATAATCCGAGTTTCGGCGAATGCTACTTTGTGGCACACCGGCACCCCCAAATGTCTTCCGTTGGTGCTCAAACTTTGTGTGGCCGCTATATCTGACCCGAGGAACTTTCTATGTGATTTCCGGAGAATTTTGTTCCGGGACCCCGAAATCCCGAAAAACCGTGTATTATATACACTTCAATTTCAGCCTCAAATAACGAGCTTTAACACATTTTTCACGATAATCCGAGTTTCGACGAATACTGGTTTGTGGCATATCGGCACCGCCAAATCTCTTCCGTTGGTGCTTAAACTTTGCGTGGCCGCGTTATGAGACCCGAGGAACTTTCTATGTGATTTCCGGAGAATTTTGTTCCGGGACCCTGAAATCCCGAAAAACCGTGTATTATGCACTTCAATTTCAGCCGTTCGGAAGGTCGTACCGGACCTTGTTTCTTTTTCTCCCTGTTTTTCAATCACGCTTCTGAGCTCATTTCAGCAATTAACCTGTTCGATTACAGCCTCAAATAACGAGCTTAACACATTTTTCACGATAATCCGAGTTTCGGCAAATGCTGGTTTGTGGCACACCGGCACCCCTAAATGTCTTCCGTTGGTGCTCAAACTTTGCGTGACCGCTATATCTGACCCGAGGAACTTTCTATGTGATTTCCGGAGAATTTTGTTCCGGGACCCCGAAATTCCGAAAAACCGTGTATTATATACACTTCAATTTCAGCCTCAAATAACGAGCTTTAACACATTTTTCACGATAATCCGAGTTTCGGCGAATGCTGGTTTGTGACACACCGGCACCCCCAAATGTCTTCCGTTGGTGCTCAAACTTTGACCCGAGGAACTTTCTATGTGATTTCCGGAGAATTTTGTTCCGGGACCCCGAAATCCCGAAAAACCGTGTATTATATACACTTCAATTTCAGCCTCAAATAACGAGCTTTAACACATTTTTCACGATAATCCGAGTTTCGACGAATACTGGTTTGTGGCATATCGGCACCGCCAAATCTCTTCCGTTGGTGCTTAAACTTTGCGTGGCCGCGTTATCAGACCCGAGGAACTTTCTATGTGATTTCCGGAGAATTTTGTTCCGGGACCCTGAAATCCCGAAAAACCGTGTATTATGCACTTCAATTTCAGCCGTTCGGAAGGTCGTACCGGACCTTGTTTCTTTTTCTCCCTGTTTTTCAATCACGCTTCTGAGCTCATTTCAAAGAATTAACCCGTTCGATTCTGACCTCAAATAACGAGCTTAACACATTTTTCACGATAATCCGAGTTTCGGCAAATGCTGGTTTGTGGCACACCGGCACCCCTAAATGTCTTCCGTTGGTGCTCAAACTTTGCGTGACCGCTATATCTGACCCGAGGAACTTTCTATGTGATTTCCGGAGAATTTTGTTCCGGGACCCCGAAATTCCGAAAAACCGTGTATTATATACACTTCAATTTCAGCCTCAAATAACGAGCTTTAACACATTTTTCACGATAATCCGAGTTTCGGCGAATGCTGGTTTGTGACACACCGGCACCCCCAAATGTCTTCCGTTGGTGCTCAAACTTTGACCCGAGGAACTTTCTATGTGATTTCCGGAGAATTTTGTTCCGGGACCCCGAAATCCCGAAAAACCGTGTATTATATACACTTCAATTTCAGCCTCAAATAACGAGCTTTAACACATTTTTCACGATAATCCGAGTTTCGGCGAATCTGGTTTGTGCACACACCGGCACCGCCAAATGTCTTCCGTTGGTGCTCAAACTTTGCGTGGCCGCTTTATCCGGCCCGAGGACCTTTCTATGTCATTTCGAGAATTTTGTTCGGGACCCCGAATCCCGAAAAACCGTGTATTATACACTTCAATTTCAGCCTCAAATAACGAGCTTAACACATTTTTCACGATAATCCGAGTTTCGGCGAATGCTAGTTTGTGCACACCTAAGACTCCCAAATGTCTTCCGTTGGTGCTCAAACTTTGTGTGGCCGCTATATCTGACCCGAGGAACTTTCTATGTGATTTCCTGGAGAATTTTGTTCCTCGGGACCCCGAAATCTCAAAAAACCGTGTATTATATACACTTCAATTTCACCTCAAATAACGAGCTTTAACACATTTTCACGATAATCCGAGTTTCGACGAATCTTTGGTTTGTGGCATATCGGCACCGCCAAATCTCTTCCGTTGGTGCTCAAACTTTGCGTGGCCGCGTTATCCGACCCGAGGAACTTTCTATGTGATTTCCGGAGAATTATGTTCCGGGACCACGGAATCCCGAAAACCGTGTATTATACACTTCAATTTCAGCTGTTCGGAAGGTCGTCTTACCTGTTTTTTTTCTCCTCGTTTTTCAATCACGCGTCGAGTTCATTTCAGAGATTAACTTTGTTCGATTTCAGCCTCAAATAACGAGCTTTAACACATTTTTCACGATAATCCGAGTTTCTGCGAATCTTTGGTTTGTGGCACACCAAGACCGCCAAATGTCTTCCGTTGGTGCTCAAACTTTGCGTGGCCGCTTTATCTGCCCGAGGACCTTTCTATGTCATTTCCGGAGAATTTTGTTCGGGACCCCTTTAATCCCGAAAAACCGTGTATTATACACTTCAATTTCGACCTCAAATAACGAGCTTTAACACATTTTTCACGATAATCCGAGTTTCGGAATCTTTGGTTTGTGGCACACCGGCACCGCCAAATCTCTTCCGTTGGTGCTCAAACTTTGCGTGGCCGCTTTATCGACCCGAGGAACTTTCTATGTGATTTAGAGAATTTTGTTCCGGGACCACAAATCCCGAAAACCGTGTATTATACACTTCAATTTCAAATTAGTTCGGAAGGTCGTGCGGACCTGTTTCTTTTCTCCTGTTTTTCAATCACGCGTCTGAGTTCATTTCAGAGATTAACCTGTTCGATTTCAGCCTCAAATAACGAGCTTTAACACATTTTTCACGATAATCCGAGTTTCGAATGCGGTTTGTGCACACCGGCACCGCCAAATGTCTTCCGTTGGTGCTCAAACTTTGCGTGGCCGCTTTATCTGCCCGAGGACCTTTCTATGTCATTTCCGGAGAATTTTGTTCGGGACCGGAATCCCGAAAAAACCGTGTATTATACACTTCATTTCAAATCAAATAACGAGCTTTAACACATTTTCACGATAATCCGAGTTTCGGCGAATGCTGGTTTGTGGTACACCGGCACCCCCAAATGTCTTCCGTTGGTGCTCAAACTTTGCGTGGCGCTTTATCTGACCCGAGGAACTTTCTATGTGATTTCCGGAGAATTATGTTCGGGACCAAAATCCAAAAACCGTGTATTATGCACTTCAATTTCAAATAGTTCGGAAGGTCGTGCGGACCACTGTTTCTTTTTCACCCTGTTTTCAATCACGCGTCTGAGCTCATTTCAGAAATTAACATGTTCGATTTCAGCCTCAAATAACGAGCTTTAACACATTTTTCACGATAATCCGAGTTTCGGCGAATGCTAATTTGTGGCACACCGGCACCCCCAAATGTCTTCCGTTGGTGCTCAAACATTGCGTGGCCGCTTTATCTGACCCGAGGAACTTTCTATGTGATTTCCGGAGAATTTTGTTCCGGGACCCTGAAATCCCGAAAAACCGTGTATTATGCACTTCAATTTCAGCCGTTCGGAAGGTCGTACCGGACCCTGTTTCTTTTTTTCCGTGTTTTCAATCACGCGTCTGAGCTCATTTCAGGAATTAACCTGTTCGATTTCAGCCTCAAATAACGAGCTTTAACACATTTTTCACGAAGATCCGAGTTTCGGCGAATGCTAGTTTGTGGCACACCGGCACCCCCAAATGTCTTCCGTTGGTGCTCAAACTTTGCGTGGCTGCTTTATCTGACCCGAGGACCTTTCTATGTCATTTCCGGAGAATTTTGTTCCGGGACCCTGAAATCCCGAAAACCGTGTATTATACACTTCAATTCTAGCCGTTCGGAAGGTCGTACCGGACCCTGTTTCTTTTTCTCCCTGTTTTTCAATCACGCGTCTGAGCTCATTTCAGGAATTAACCTGTTCGATTTCAGCCTCAAATAACGAGCTTTAACACATTTTTCACGATAATCCGAGTTTCGGCGAATGCTAGTTTGTGGCACACCTGCACCCCCAAATGTCTTCCGTTGGTGCTCAAACTTTGCGTGGCCGCTTTATCTGACCCGAGGACCTTTCCATGTCATTTCCGGAGAATTTTGTTCAATCACGACCCGAATCCGAAAATGTGTATTATACACTTCAATTTCAGCCTCTAATAACGAGCTTTAACACATTTTTCACGATAATCCGAGTTTCGGCGAATGCTGGTTTGTGGCACACCGGCACCCCCAAATGTCTTCCGTTGGTGCTCAAACTTTGCGTGCCCGCTTTATCTGACCCGAGGAACTTTCTATGTAATTTCCGGAGAATTTTGTTCCGGGACCCTAAAATCCCGAAAAACCGTGTATTATACACTTCAATTTCAGCCGTTCGGAAGGTCGTACCGAACCCTGTTTCTTTTTCTCCTTGTTTTTCAATCACGCGTCTGAGCTCATTTCAGGAATTAACATGTTCGATTTCAGCCTCAAATAACGAGCTTTAACACATTTTTCACGATAATCCGAGTTTCGGCGAATGCTAGTTTGTGGCACACCGGCACCCCCAAATGTCTTCCGTTGGTGCTCAAACTTTGCGTGGCCGCTTTATCTGACCCGAGGACCTTTCTATGTCATTTCCGGAGAATTTTGTTCCGGGACCCCAGAATCCCGAAAAACCGTGTATTATACACTTCAATTTCAGCCTCAAATAACGAGCTTTAACACATTTTTCACGATAATCCGAGTTTCGGCGAATGCTGGTTTGTCATTTGTGGCACACCGGCACCCCCAAATGTCTTCCGTTGGTGCTCAAACTTTGCGTGCCCGCTTTATCTGACCCGAGGAACTTTCTATGTGATTTCCGTAGAATTTTGTTCCGGGACCCCGGAATCCCGAAAAACCGTGTATTATACACTTAAATTTCAACCGTTCGGAAGGTCGTACCGGACCTGTTTCTTTTTCTCCCTGTTTTTCAATCACGCGTCCGAGCTCATTTCGGGAGTTAACCCTGTTCGATTTCACCTCAAATAACGAGTTTTAACACATTTTTCACGATAATCCGAGTTTCGGCGAATGCTGGTTTGTGGCACACCGGCACCCCCAAATGTCTTCCGTTGATGCTCAAACGTTGCGTGACCGCTTTATCTGACCCGAGGAAATTTCTATGTGATTTCCGGAGAATTTTGTTTCGGGACCCCGGAATCCCGAAAAACCGTGCATTATAAACTTCAATTTCAGCCGTTCGGAAGGTCGTATCGGACCCTGTTTCTTTTTCTCCCTGTATTTCAATCACGCGTCTGAGCTCATTTCAGGAATTATCCTGTTCGATTTCAGCCTCAAATAACAAGTTTTAACACATTTTTCACTATAATCCGAGTTTCGGCGAATGCTGGTTTATGGCACACCCGCACCCCCAAATGTCTTCCGTTGGTGCTCAAACTTTGCGTGGCCGCCTTATCTGACCTAAGGAACTTTTTATGTGATTTCCGGAGAATTTTGTTTCGGGACCCCTGAATCCCGAAAAACCGTATATTATACACTTCAATTTCAGCCGTTCGGAAGGTCGTAACGGACCCTGTTGCTTTTTCTCCCTCTGTTTCAATCACGCGTCCGAGCTCATTTCAGGAATTAACCTGTTCGATTTCTGCCTCAAATAACGAGCTTTAACACATTTTTCAAGATAATCCGAGTTTCGGCGAATGCTGGTTTGTGGCACACCGGCACCCCCAAATGTCTTCCGTTGGTGCTCAAACTTTGCGTGGCCGCTTTATCTGACACGAGGACCTTTTTATGTGATTTCCGGAGAATTTTGTTTCGGGACCCCGGAATCCCGAAAAACCGTATATTATACACTTCAATTTCAGCCGTTCGGAAGGTCGTAACGGACCCTGTTGCTTTTTCTCCCTCTGTTTCAATCACGCGTCCGAGCTCATTTCAGGAATTAACCTGTTCGATTTCTGCCTCAAATAACGAGTTTTAACACATTTTTCACGATAATCCGAGTTTCGGCGAATGCTGGTTTATGGCACACCCGCACCCCCAAATGTCTTCCGTTGATGCTCAAACGTTGCGTGACCGCTTTATCTGACCCGAGGAAATTTCTATGTGATTTCCGGAGAATTTTGTTTCGGGACCCCGGAATCCCGAAAAACCGTGCATTATAAACTTCAATTTCAGCCGTTCGGAAGGTCGTATCGGACCCTGTTTCTTTTTCTCCCTGTATTTCAATCACGCGTCTGAGCTCATTTCAGGAATTATCCTGTTCGATTTCAACCTCAAATAACGAGCTTTAACACATTTTTCACGATAATCCGAGTTTCGGCAAATGCTTGTTTGTGGCACACCGGCACCCCCAAATGTCTTCCGTTGGTGCTCAAACTTTGCGTGGCCGCTTTATCTGACCCAAGGAACTTTCTATGTGATTTCCGGAGAATTTTGTTCCGGGACCCCGGAGTCCCGAAAAACCGTGTATTATACACTTCAATTTCAGCCTCAAATAACGAGCTTTAACACATTTTTCACGATAATCCGAGTTTCGGCGAATGCTGGTTTGTGGCACACCGGCACCGCCAAATCTCTTTCGTTGGTGCTCAAACTTTGTGTGGCCGCTTTATCTGACCCGAGGAACTTTCTATGTGATTTCCGGAGAATTTTGTTCCGGGACCCCGAAATCCCGAAAAACCGTGTATTATACACTTCAATTTCAGCCTCAAATAACGAGCTTTAACACATTTTTCACGTTAATCCGAGTTTCGGCGAATGCTGGTTTGTGACACACCGGCACCCCCAAATGTCTTCCGTTGGTGCTCAAACTTTGCGTGGCCGCTTTATCTGACCCGAGGAACTTTCTATGTGATTTCCGGAAAATTTTGTTCCGGGACCCCGAAATCCAGAAAAACCGTGTATTATACACTTCAATTTCAGCCTCAAATAACGAGCTTTAACACATTTTTCACGATAATCCGAGTTTCGGCGAATGCTGGTTTGTGGCACACCGGCACCCCCAAATGTCTTCCGTTGGTGCTCAAACTTTGCGTGGCCGCTTTATCTGACCCGAAGAACTTTCTATGTGATTTCCGAAGAATTTTCTTCCGGGACCCCGAAATCCCGAAAAACCGTGTATTATACACTTCAATTTCAGCCGTTCGGAAGGTCGTACCGAACCCTGTTTCTTTTTCTCCTTGTTTTTCAATCACGCGTCCGAGCTCATTTCAGAATTAACTGCTTCGATTCATGACCTCAAATAACGAGCTTAACACATTTTTCACGATAATCCGAGTTTCGGCAAATGCTGGTTTGTGGCACACTGGCACCCCCAAATGTCTTCCGTTGGTGCTCAAACTTTGACCCGAGGAACTTTCTATGTGATTTCCGAAGAATTTTGTTCCGGGACCCCGAAATCCCGAAAAACCGTGTATTATATACACTTCAATTTCAGCCTCAAATAACGAGCTTTAACACATTTTTCACGATAATCCGAGTTTCGGCGAATGCTGGTTTGTGGCACACCGGCACCGCCAAATGTCTTCCGTTGGTGCTCAAACTTTGCGTGGCCGCTTTATCTGGCCCGAGGACCTTTCTATGTCATTTCCGGAGAATTTTGTTCCGGGACCCCGGAATCCCGAAAAACCGTGTATTATACACTTCAATTTCAGCCTCAAATAACGAGCTTAACACATTTTTCACGATAATCCGAGTTTCGGCGAATGCTAGTTTGTGGCACACCGGCACCCCCAAATGTCTTCCGTTGGTGCTCAAACTTTGTGTGGCCGCTATATCTGACCCGAGGAACTTTCTATGTGATTTCCGGAGAATTTTGTTCCGGGACCCCGAAATCCCGAAAAACCGTGTATTATATACACTTCAATTTCAGCCTCAAATAACGAGCTTTAACACATTTTCACGATAATCCGAGTTTCGACGAATACTGGTTTGTGGCATATCGGCACCGCCAAATCTCTTCCGTTGGTGCTCAAACTTTGCGTGGCCGCGTTATCTGACCCGAGGAACTTTCTATGTGATTTCCGGAGAATTATGTTCCGGGACCCTGAAATCCCGAAAAACCGTGTATTATAAACTTCAATTTCAGCCGTTCGGAAGGTCGTAACGGACCCTGTTGCTTTTTCTCCCTCTGTTTCAATCACGCGTCCGAGCTCATTTCAGGAATTAACCTGTTCGATTTCTGCCTCAAATAACGAGCTTTAACACATTTTTCAAGATAATCCGAGTTTCGGCGAATGCTGGTTTGTGGCACACCGGCACCCCCAAATGTCTTCCGTTGGTGCTCAAACTTTGCGTGGCCGCTTTATCTGACACGAGGACCTTTTTATGTGATTTCCGGAGAATTTAGTTCCGAGATCCCGGAATCCTGAAAACCGTGTATTATACACTTCAATTTCAGTCGTTCGGAAGGTCGTACCGGACCCTGTTTTTTCTTTTTCTCCATGTGTTTCAATCACGCGTCCGAGCTTATTTCAGGAATTAACATGTTCGATTTCAGCCTCAAATAACGAGCTTTAACACATTTTTCACGATAATCCGAGTTTCGGCAAATGCTGGTTTGTGGCACACCGGCACCCCCAAATGTCTTCCGTTGGTGCTCAAACTTTGCGTGGCCGCTTTATCTGACCCAAGGAACTTTCTATGTGATTTCCGGAGAATTTTGTTCCGGGACCCCGAATCCCGAAAAACCGTGTATTATACACTTCAATTTCAGCCTCAAATAACGAGCTTTAACACATTTTTCACGATAATCCGAGTTTCGGCGAATGCTGGTTTGTGGCACACCGGCACCGCCAAATCTCTTCCGTTGGTGCTCAAACTTTGTGTGGCCGCTTTATCTGACCCGAGAACTTTCTATGTGATTTCCGGAGAATTTTGTTCCGGGACCCTGAAATCCCGAAAAACCGTGTATTATACACTTCAATTTCAGCCTCAAATAACGAGCTTTCACACATTTTTCACGTTAATCCGAGTTTCGGCGAATGCTGGTTTGTGACACACCGGCACCCCCAAATGTCTTCCGTTGGTGCTCAAACTTTGCGTGGCCGCTTTATCTGACCCGAGGAACTTTCTATGTGATTTCCGAAGAATTTTGTTCCGGGACCCCGAAATCCCGAAAAACCGTGTATTATACACTTCAATTTCAGCCTCAAATAACGAGCTTTAACACATTTTTCACGTTAATCCGAGTTTCGGCGAATGCTGGTTTGTGACACACCGGCACCCCCAAATGTCTTCCGTTGGTGCTCAAACTTTGCGTGGCCGCTTTATCTGACCCGAAGAACTTTCTATGTGATTTCCGAAGAATTTTCTTCCGGGACCCCGAAATCCCGAAAAACCGTGTATTATACACTTCAATTTCAGCCGTTCGGAAGGTCGTACCGAACCCTGTTTCTTTTTCTCCTTGTTTTTCAATCACGCGTCTGAGCTCATTTCAGGAATTAACCTGTTCGATTTCAGCCTCAAATAACGAGCTTTAACACATTTTTCACGATAATCCGAGTTTCGGCGAATGCTAGTTTGTGGCACATCGGCACCCCCAAATGTCTTCCGTTGGTGCTCAAACTTTGTGTGGCCGCATTATCTGACCCGAGGACCTTTCTATGTCATTTCCGGAGAATTTTGTTCGGGGACCCCGGAATCCCGAAAAACCGTGTATTATACACTTCAATTTCAGCCTCAAATAACAAGCTTTAACACATTTTTCACGTTAATCCGAGTTTCGGCGAATGCTGGTTTGTGACACACCGGCACCCCCAAATGTCTTTCGTTGGTGCTCAAACTTTGCGTGGCCGCTTTATCTGACCCGAGGATTTTTCTATGTGATTTCCGAAGAATTTTGTTCCGGGACCCCGAAATCCCGAAAAACCGTGTATTATACACTTCAATTTCAGCCGTTCGGAAGGTCGTACCGAACCCTGTTTCTTTTTCTCCTTGTTTTTCAATCACGCGTCTGAGCTCATTTCAGGAATTAACCATTCGATTTCAGCCTCAAATAACGAGCTTTAACACATTTTTCACGATAATCCGAGTTTCGGCGAATGCTAGTTTGTGGCACACCGGCACCCCCAAATGTCTTCCGTTGGTGCTCAAACTTTGCGTGGCCGCTTTATCTGACCCGAGTAACTTTCCATGTCATTTCCGGAGAATTTTGTTCCGGGACCCCGGAATCCCGAAAAACTGTTTATTATACACTTCAATTTCAGCCTCAAATAACGAGCTTTAACACATTTTTCACGATAATCCGAGTTTCGGCGAATGCTGGTTTGTGGCACACCGGCACCCCCAAATGTCTTCCGTCTGTGCCCAAACTTTGTGTGGCCGCTTTATCTGACCCGAGGAACTTTCTATGTGATTTCCGGAGAATTTTTTTCCGGGACCCTGAAATCCCGAAAAACCGTGTATTATACACTTCAATTTCATCCGTTCGGAAGGTCGTACCAGACCCTGTTTCTTTTTCTCCCTGTTTTTCAATCACGCGTCCGAGCTCATATCAGGAGTTAACCTGTTCGATTTCAGCCTCAAATAACGAGTTTTAACACATTTTTCACGATATCCGAGTTTCGGCGAATGCTGGTTTGTGGCACACCGGCACCCCCAAATGTCTTCCGTTGATGCTCAAACGTTGCGTGATCGCTTTATCTGACCCGAGGAACTTTCTATGTGATTTCCGTAGAATTTAGTTCCGGGATCCCGGAATCCCGAAAAACCGTGTATTATACACTTCAATTTCAGCCGTTCGGAAGGTCGTACCGGACCCTGTTTTTTCTTTTTCTCCATGTGTTTCAATCACGCGTCCGAGCTTATTTCAGGAATTAACCTGTTCGATTTCAGCCTCAAATAACGAGCTTTAACACATTTTTCACGATAATCCGAGTTTCGGCGAATACTTGTTTGTGGCACACCAGCACCCACAAATGTCTTCCGTTGGTACTCAAACTTTTCGTGACCGCTAAATCTGACCCGAGGAACTTTCTATGTGATTTCCAAGGAATTTTGTTCCTGGACTCCGGAATCCCGGAAAATCGTGTATTATACACTTCAATTTGAGCCGTTCGGGAGGTCGTACTAACCCTGTTTCTTTTTCTCCCTGTTTTTCAATCACGCGTCCGAGCTCATTTCAGGAGTTAACCTATTCGATTTCAGCCTCAAATAACGAGCATTAATAGATTTTTCACGATTATCCGAGATTCGACGAATGTTGGTTTATGGCATACCGGCACCCCCAAATGTCTTCTGCTGGTACTCAAATTTTGCGTGGCCACTTTATCTAACTTGAGGAACTCTTTATGTGATTTCCGGAGAATTTTGTTCCGGGACCCCGAAATCCCGAAAAACCGTGTATTATACACTTCAATTTCAGCCGTTCGGAAGGTCGTACCGGACCCTGTTTCTTTTTCTCCCTGTTTTTCAATCACGCGTCCGGGCTCATTTCAGGAATTAACATGTTCGATTTCAGCCTCAAATAACGAGCATTAATAGATTTTTCACGATTATCCGAGATTCGACGAATGCTGGTTTATGGCATACCGGCACCCTCAAATATCTTCCGTTGGTACTCAAATTTTACGTGGCCGCTTTATCTAGCCCGAGGAACTTTCTATGTGATTGCCAGAGAATTTTGTTTCGGGGACCCTAGAATCATGAAAAACCGTGTATTATACACTTCATTTCAAAGTTCGGGAGGTCGTCTGGGACCACTGTTTCTTTTTCTCCCTGTTTTTCAATCACGCGTCCGTGCTCATTTCAGGAGTTAACCTATTCGATATCAGTCTCAATTAACGAGCATTAATAGATTTTTCACGATTATCCGAGGTTTGACGAATGCTGGTTTATGGCATACCGACACCCCCAAATGTCTTCCGTTGGTACTCAAATTTTGCGTGGCCGCTTTATCTGACCCGAGGAACTTTCTATGTGAATTCCGGAGAATTTTGTTTCGGGGCACTAGAATCCCGAAAAACCGTGTATTAAACACTTCAATTTGTGCTGTTCGGGAGGTCGTACCGGACCCCGTTTCTCTTTCTCCCTGTTTTTCAATCACGCGTCCGAGTTCTTTTCAGGAGTTAACCTATTCGATTTCAGCGTCAAATAACGAGCATTAATAGATTTTTCACGATTATCCGAGGTTCGAAGAATGCTGGTTTATGGCATACCGGCACCCCCAAATGTCTTCCGTTGGTACTCAAATTTTGCGTGGCCGCTTTATCTGACCCGAGGAACTTTGTATGTGATTTCCGGAGAATTTTGTTCCGGGACCCTCGAATCTCGAAAACCCGTGTATTATACACTTCAATTTGAGCCGTTCGGGAGGTCGTACCAGACCCTGTTTCTTTTTCACCCTGTTTTTCAATCACGCGTCCGAGCTCATTTCAGGAGTTAAACTATTTGATTTCATCCTCAAATAACGAGCATTAATAGATTTTACACGATTATCCGAGGTTCGACGAATGCTGGTTTTGTGGCTTACCGGCACCCCCAAATATCTTCCGTTGGTACTCAAATTTTGCGTGGCCGCTTTATCTGAACCGAGGAACTTTCTTTGTGATTTCCGGAGAATTTTGTTTCGGGGCACTAGAATCCCGAAAAACCGTGTATTATATGCACTTCAATTTGAGCCGTTCGGGAGGTCGTACCAGACCCTATATCTTTTTCTCTCCATTTCTCAATTACGCGTCCGGGCTCGTTTCAGGAGTTAACCTATTCGATTTCAGCCTTAAATAATGAGCATTAATAGATTTTTCACGATTATCCGAGTTTCGATGAATGCTGGTTTATGGCATACCGGCACCCCCAAATGTCTTTCGTTGGTACTCAAATTTTGCGTGGCCGCTTTATCTGACCTGAGGAACTTTCTATATGATTTCCGTAGAATTTTGTTCCGGTACCCTGGAATCCCGAAAAACCGTGTATTATACACTTAAATTTGAACCGTTCGGGAGGTCGTACTGGACCCTGTTTCTTTTTCTCACTGCTTTTTAATCACGCGTCCGAGTTCATATCAGGAGTTAACCTATTCGATTTCAGCCTCAAATAACGAGCATTAATTGATTTTTCACGATTATCCGAGTTTCGATGAATGCTGGCTTATGGCATACCGGCACCCGCAAATATCTTCCGTTGGTACTCAAATTTTGGGTGGCCGCTTTATCTGGCTTGAGGAACTTTCTATATGATTTCCGGAGAATTTTTTACCGGGACCCTGGAATCATGAAAAACCGTGTATTATATACTTCAATTTCAGCCGTTCGGGAGGTCGTACCGGACCCTGTTTCTTTTTCTCCCTGTTTTTCAATCACGCGTCCGTGCTCATTTCAGGAGTTAACCTATTCGATTTCAGCCTCAAATAACGAGCATTAATAGATTTTTCACGATTATCAAAGGTTCGACAAATGCTGGTTTATGGCATACCGGCACCCCCAAATGTCTTCCGCTGGTACTGAAATTTTGCGTGGCCGCTTTAACTGACCCGAGGAACTTTTTATGTGATTTTCGGAGAATTTTGTTCCGGGACCCTAGAATCCCGAAAAACCGTGTATATATTACACTCCAATTTGAGCCGTTCGGGAGGTCGTATCGGACCCTGTTTTTTTCTCCTTGTTTTTCAATCACGCGTCCGAGTTCATTTCAAGAGTTAACCTATTCAATTTCAGCCTCAAATAACGAGCATTAATAGATTTTTCACGATTATCCGAGGTTCGACGAATACTTTTGGTTTATGGCATACTGGCACCCCAAATGTCTTCCGTTGCTACTCAAATTTTGCGTGGCGATTTATCGACCGAGGACTTTCTATGTGATTTACGGAGAATTTTGTTCCGGGACCACGGAATCCCGAAAAACCGTGTATATTACACTTCAATTGGAGTCGTTCGGGAGGTCGTCTGACCTGTTTCTTTTTTTCTCCCTGTTTTTCAATCACGTGTCCGAGCTCATTTAAGGAGTTAACCTATTCGATTTCAGCCTCAAATGAAGAGCATTAATAGATTTTTCACGATTATCCGAGGTTCGACGAATGCTGGTTTATGGCATACCGGCACCCCCCAAATGTCTTCCGTTGGTACTCAAATTTTGCGTTGCCGCTTTATCTGACCTGAAGAACTTTCTATGTGATTTCCGGAAAAAAAAAAATTCGGGACCTTGGAATCCCGAAAGACCGTGTATTATACACTTCAATTTGAGCCGTTCGGGAGGTTGTACTGACCCTGTTTCTTTCTCTCCCTGTTTTTCAATCACGCGTCCGAGCTCATTCCAGGAGTTAACCTATTCGATTTCAGCCTCAAATAACGAGCATTAATAGATTTTTCACGATTATCCAAGGTTCGACAAATGCTGGTTTATGGCATACCGGCACCCCCAAATGTCTTCCGTTGGTACTGAAATTTTGCGTGGCCGCTTTAGCTGACCCGAGGAACTTTTTATGTGATTTCCGGAGAATTTTGTTCCGGGACCCTAGAATCCCGAAAAACCGTGTATATATTACACTCCAATTTGAGCCGTTCGGGAGGTCGTATCGGACCCTGTTTTTTTTCTCCTTGTTTTTCAATCACGCGTCCGAGTTTATTTCAAGAGTTAACCTATTCGATTTCAGCCTCAAATAACGAGCATTAATAGATTTTTCACGATTATCCGAGGTTCGATGAATACTGGTTTATGGCATACTTGCACCCCCAAATGTCTTCCGTTGGTACTCAAATTTTGCGTGGCCGCTTTATCTGACCTGAGGACTTTCTATGTGATTTCCGAAGAATTTTGTTCCGGGACCCTGGAATCCCGAAAAACCGTGTATATTACACTTCAATTGGAGCCGTTCGGGAGGTCGTACCGGACCCTGTTTCTTTTCTCCTGTTTTCAATCACGTGTCCGAGCTCATTTAAGGAGTTAACCTATTCGATTTCAGCCTCAAATGAAGAGCATTAATAGATTTTTCACGATTATCCGAGGTTCGACGAATGCTGGTTTATGGCATACCGGCACCCCCCAAATGTCTTCCTTTGGTACTCCAATTTTGCGTGGCGCTTTATCGACCCGAGGAACTTTTTATGTGATTTCCGGAGAATTTTGTTCCGAGGCTCTGGAATCCCGAAAAACCGTGTATATTATACATTTCAATTTGAGCCGTTCGGGAGGTCGTACCGGACCCTATTTTTTTTTCCTCCCTGTTTTTCAATCACGCGTCCGAGCTCATTTAAGGAGTTAACCTATTCGATTTCAGCCTCAAATAACGAGCATTAATAGATTTTTCACGATTATCCGAGGTTCGACGAATGCTGGTTTATGGCATACCGGCACCCCCAAATGTCTTCCGTTGGTACTCAAATTTTGCGTGGCCGCTTTATCTGACCCGAGGAACTTTCTATGTGATTTACGGAGAATTTTGTTCCGGGACCTTGGAATCCCGAAAAACCGTGTATTTATACACTTCAATTTGAGCCGTTCGGGAGGTCGCACCGGACCCTGTTTCTTTTTCTCCCTGTTTTTCAATCACGCGTCCGAAACCTATTCGATTTCAGCCTCAAATAACGAGCATTAATAGATTTTTCACAATTATCCGTGGTTCGACCAATATGACCACTAGAGCATAATCAATAATTCAATTTGTTTTAGTTCCTTTTTTTTAAGGACACTTTCATATTTGCATAGATCGAGTCGAGTTACCACTAAAAAACGATTTAGTTAAATCTCGCGACGCTAACATGTAAGTCTGAGGGTGTAAAATCCCAATTTTATTTAATGTATTTTATTTTATTGTAATCAGTTAATGTAGGAGTTTATGTCATAAGCATGTTCAAACCGTCTTTAAAAACCATCATTAAAACCGTATTTACAAATCAGTTGAGATCTGACGTCGAGAAGAAACGCGGCAAAGATGCGCCTCTTCGAAGAGTCGCAGTACATGCTTCGCCTCTTCCTGAGGTTGCCGCTGCTTCTGCTCTTCTTCTTCTTCCTCGATCTTCTGCAACTTTTTCTATTTTCTTGTTCTTTCGTTTCACTTGTGATTTTCAGTATGTAATCATGTTCTAATCAATCCTTTTCAAATGATAATGTTTAATTCGACCTAAATCCCTTATAATCAATATTTTCGGGTTTTCGTCACAAATTCAAACCCGGGTTTAAGAGGCTCGATTTGTTCATATCAAGTCCCTTGAATTCGTCTTTGATACATGTTTTAATTCTGTTTTCGTCTTTGATTCATAATCCTTAATTTCCGCCTCTAATTTCCAATTCGTATATAAATCGTTTCTGGCATCGTAAATAATATCTAACTTATAATAATTCGTTTCAATCCGTTTTCATCCTCTTATAACAATATTATTATGTATGTAATCTGTTAATCACTTCTACTTGAGTCTAATATCAATAATCGGCCTTAAAATTACAAACGAACATTAACAACTCACGAGTATGACTTTCACAGTCAGAATCCAACTGGAGAACAGACGCAGGAAGTGATGCGCCTCTTCCGGGGACGCGCCAGATGTTGCGCCTGTTCCGAGTTGGCTTCTGCCTCTGAACTCTTCTCGTTTTGACGTAAGGTTTCTAACTAGGATTTTAATTAACTATTATTCTTACAGTTAGTCTTGCTGAAGACGGGTCGGAGCAAGTGACGAGTAATGTCACTCACAAAACGGATAGGAGAGGACAAGGTGGGGGCACCCCCATGTGCTTCCCTCTCTCCTCTATTTGGGTCATTTGTGAGAGGAAATGGTATCCGTCACTCCAAAGTAACGGATACGTGCCGAGATTTTGTGTTATTCTTATTATCGCCATAATTCGACATATTTTCCATGTAAATCATATTTTCCATATTCTCTATTTTATTACTTTATTTTTTATTTTTCCTAAATTATTTTTTTTTCCTTATTTTCCTTATGCAAATTGGATGTAAATCATTTGTAAAGTCTAGCGACATAAGTAGTCCAATGTTGTGCTTTGCAGAGCTAGCTCTCCTGGAAGAACTGTATTATGCAAATTGGACTATGGAAAACGAGCCACTCTTGGAAGTTCGCGGTTGTTGTGTCATGAAGGAAGTCAAGTCTGGTAAGTTCTGGGTTATGAAGTATTTAGTTTGAAATTTGACGAGTTTAAAGTTCTATTTCTCCAACAACTCTCCCTTCACTTTGAAAATGTTTATGTAGTAACTAAGTCTGATTTTATACACACTCAATTCGGTAGAGTATGCGGTATGTGCCTTGATCAGCTTATTCACCCAGGACCGGCGTATGGTTATTGTAGTATTGTTGGAGATGACTTCGCTGGAAAAGACTTCAAACACGTAGGCTGTGGCGTTTTTTGAGTCTAAAGACCATCTAAAATGTGTAATCTCAAATTTCATCACTTGCTGATTCTGTTTAAAAAAATATTGATTCAAGATGCAAAATTAGTGAGAAATTCTTTATGTTACTCTTTAAAGTATAATTTTAAATTCCGTAAAAATTATTTATCGTGTTACTACTTTGTACAATTAAAGAATGATGGCGATATTGAATGACTATTGATACCATGAGTAACTCTATAGCCAACTAAACTTGAAGCCTTTCTAGTATGTATGACATGCAAAATATTGCCTAAACTGTACAGGGCGCCTGAAGAGGTCGTCAGTACTTGCGCGCTGCATGATAGAGTTCCATATACTCGAGAGCTGGTCGATTCCAAGACCAATCTTGTTCCATCACACGCTTT
Organism: Silene latifolia; assembly: GCF_048544455.1. NCBI lineage: Eukaryota > Viridiplantae > Streptophyta > Magnoliopsida > Caryophyllales > Caryophyllaceae > Silene > Silene latifolia. Next base: position 127,193,049 of record NC_133532.1, on the reverse strand, counting down.
CGTAATGAGTTGAGCCATTCCTTGGCATCATACCAACATGTTATAGCCCTGAATTCACATGGCAAGGTTGTGGTCGGAAAAGGTGGGAGTTTTGAAACAGCTTATAAAAGGTAGAAAAGAAAACGCGTATAGGAAAGGTAGGAGTTACTTATCAGTTAAGTCGTAAATCGATTAATTACCTATTGATAGCATAATCCACACCAGCTTGATCGGCCCCTTCAAAGTTGAAGCCGTTTGGTTCTAAACCTTGCGCCTTTGCTCTCTCGATGTCATGGTCCACGTCAAATACAGTATCATACAATCCTGTGATCACACAAGGAGATAGACACTTTCATGCACAATAGCTCCTAGAAAAACCCACATCTAACCGGTAGTGATGACCACATTAGTTCATCTACAACCGAGGATGCTTAGGAGATGTCTGGTAGCTAAGTTTGTAAAGTCATTGAGTTGGGTCGTTCAAAACCTATCCACATCAAAATACCCTTTGTGGCTCCTTTAACACAAACAAAAATAGCTAAGATGCTTCACAACATCAAAGAATGTTCTAAGCTTTTAACACCAAAGCCCGGTTACTAAGCATAGGGGAGGTGTTCATAAGCAAAGTGAACATATGACGGAAAACATGTAAAGGCGATGAGAACAGTCTCATAAAACGGTTGATGTACTTAAGATAGAGTTGATATATTTACTCTTTTTTTTTTTTTTAATTATTTTTTTGGTGTTGACCAGGAGTATCCCCTACCGACAGCTGGGGCAATCTCCTTCGGGGTACTGAAGGCAATTTAATGGGTTGACCCCTCCCAAGTTTGGTTAATTATTAACGAGAAACAAACCTACCTCCAGTTTTACGAACAACTGGTATCGCACCATATTTCATAGCGACAAGTTGTGTAAGGCCACATGGCTCAAATACCGAGGGAACAAGAATAAAATCAGCGCCTGCATATATCTACAATAACATCATAACAACACACTTAGTTTACAAGGACAACATATATGCTTTCACTAAATAAAGTGCCAATTAAAGAGTATGATTTGGAGTTAGTCTATGATTACCAGATGTGAAAGAGGTTCATCATAAGTCAAACAAAGGCGAGCACGGTCATGATGTATATTATGCAACTGGTTGCTAAGGTCGATAAATTCTCTTTGTATGCGTGGATCGGGAGCAGTACCCAGTAATACAATCTGCATATATGCACCAACTGTTAAAATGAACCAAGCACAATGGTAGCCCACTGAAGCTGAACAAACGCAATGAATTAGTCTAATATGTGAGATCAACCATTAACCATAAGTCATAACTTAACAGTAATCTTATATGAAACGGTAATCATGAGATCTTTCACATAATAGGCAATTATTTTTTCATTCCATCTTTTTCTGTTTCCCTTTTGTTAGTTTCTAGTGTTATATTCTAGTGTTATGTGCTCTGGGTCGCATTATCTTAATGTGGAACGGTCTCTCTGGAGACTTTTACATAACTAAATAAGGAAAACGTGTATTGAGATGGTCTCAAATGTGAAACCGTCTCACACAAGAGACACTGTGACAGCAAAAAAAGGGGATAAGTTACCTGTCCACCACGTTCTATGGTGCGCCAAATGGCATGCTTAATAAGATGGATTCCTTTCTGATGGGTTAAGCGTGTGATTATCCCGATTATTGGGAAATCACCCTTTTTTATGCTAAATCTTTGTTGTAAGGCTTCTTTGGCTGCTCTTTTGCCATCAACAAAATCTTCAGATGTGTAGGGTACCTGATATCACACACACCATCACATTCAGTTAGTATCATGAGAGACGATGCCATCGAATATCACGGAAAGGACAAGTTATGATATGAAAATGAAGCGCACTCAGTTTTCACCCTTTTTCCAAGGAAAATCACAGAATGAACTACTCACCGGTATGAACTTATCATTGTACGGATCCCATATATCAGGATCAATTCCATTCAATATACCGTGAAATTTGCCTAGGTGTGGAGCAATTGCAGGGTTTCCAGCAATCTCTTTTGAATATGTATTAGAAACCTGGTAATATATATATAATGATCGTTAGCAATAACCACTCGAACCATATTATATCATTCACTTGTCAAAAATGTCAGTTCGGTCCACTTTTAGTGCCTAATTCTCTCTTCTTTTTTTTAAGGCTAGCCATATACTGTCTTCGTTAGAGGTGAGATCAAGATAGAGCATGCTACATTAACAATGACATTTGTTCCGTGTAAGAATCAAAAATTTCAAGTCAAACCAACAAATCCACGCATGGGTATTGTCTACATAGCGCTTTTAGCGGTACTTGATATTAAGCAATTAACATAAAGACTTACTGTAGTAGCCTTGTCCGCATACGCCATTGCTCGTCCGATAAAATACGCTCCAAATTCAAGATTGTGAATAGTGAAGACAACTCGAGCATTCGTTAGACCATATTGTCCATAATGCTCTTTGTACAACCATGCCACTGGAGCACTTGTCCAATCATGGCAATGGATTATGTCCTGGCCGAATAAAAGAAACGTAATACACTAATAGAAGGGACAAAGAATGTGTTGCAGACTTGCAGGTATTGAAGAAGCTATTGTCCATGATTTTACGACAGTCCATCGTGTCATTTCATTTGTTCTGTTCTAGAGTGACAACTGTTGGTAAACTAATGTAAAAGGCTTGTTCAAGGATAGGAAAACCTTGTAAGCCATAAAAGGCAACCTACAGATCAAAGAGATAACAATGTAAACTTACAGGATGAAAGCCGCTCTGAAGAAGAAATTCAAGAGCAGCATGGCAGAAGAAACCAAATCTCTCGCCATCGTTTCTACCAATGTAGACAGAATTACTCTGGAAGAGTCTGCCAAAGAATAAAAGAGCATGAATTCTTATCAAAGCATATTCAAATACTACAAGTACTACAACATTTAAGCAGAAAGGACCAAAACTAAAATTCAAACAAATAAAAGTAAGCAATCATATTTTGAAGAAGTTAGACATTAAATCAATGAACCGTAGTGACTTGGGATAAAAGGGCCAGGATACGAGATACAGAATTACTTGGGAGATCAAGTAATGGCAGTAGATTATACCTAGTCTTTAAGAGTTTAAGATTGCAACATCTAGGCTGTAACCGAATTACAAGAATAAAAAAGAACGCGTGCAATGTGAACAAATGTTTAAATTTCACCTCAGACAGCGTTGACAGAGGTCTTCATCCCCACTAAACTAAAAGAATAAGAAAGCTCTAATATTTTCCCGCCTAAATGAATATTCCATATTTGGGCTTCATTATATCCTATCTACAATTGGGACAAACTGCTTAATTCCATATAATTCTATTCCAATTACATATTTATTGCCTACAACTGGGCCAATACTGATGATTAATTACATACAATAACTAACCTTACAAGATAAGAGCATTCATATATTGTTTTTACTTTTAAAACGAAAAAATTGCCAATAATATATATTTTTCTTACACTTTAATTTAATATCTATTTCTACTCTATACAACTTGAACATTTAAATTTTGTAATTTTGTAATTTTTTTTATTTAATATATACATAAATATATTTATTACAACACAGATACACACAAAATAGTTTCAGCAATTTTATATAGAGTAACAGTGTTGATCCTTCTTTTTCCTATCTCTTAATACAAAATATTACTAATATTAAGTTTTATTCTATACTAAAACTTCAAATGGTGTAAAATAAGTTAAATATAATTAGATAATAGTTAAATTCTCTAATATCCCTATCTAAAAAACCGCGTGTGCACGGGATTTATACTAGTTTTTACTACATGTTTAGAATCCTAAGCACTAGAACAAAAATAATGACGAGAAAAACTAAGCACAAATTCAGGATTTCAAATGCAATATCACAATTTGAGGGCCTAAGAGAGTTATTACCCATTTTGAGGCTCCAAAAAGTAGACAGAAAGGCCTTCCACCTTCCCAGACCATACTTTTATCTCAATACCACCCCATGGATAGCTCCTTTTGTAATGGAAGTCCTTCACCTGTTCCGATCCCATGCAAGAAACTCATAATTTGAATTGTTCAACTATACTGTTTTATTAAATTTAGTAAGAAATAGAAATCTAATAAAATGCATATATGATGATATGACTCAACCCAACTCAGAAAACGTGGCTTACATGGTCAAGGTTCAGGCAACCGTACTTTGGAAGGATTATATCAACGTGATGGTTCAGTTCTTGAATAGCGCGAGATAAGCTAGTGACTACATCTCCGAGTCCACCGACCTATAACAGATTTAAATTAGAAATACTTATGGGCAAAAACAACTGGAGCTTGAAACAACATATATAAATAATTACACAAGAATCGTCTTTTCTTGTTTTACGCATCTAGAAGACAGAAAATGCAAAGAAAAGGCATGGTTCTTTCAAATTGTTAATTTGAATGAAGAAAGATCGAGGCAGTTACTAAACTTCACTGATTTTCTAGAAAAAACAACTGTATCTACAGAAAAAGGAAACCAAAGGCAAATAACACAATTCTATATCGAAATTACTCTTTATGAGTTATCTAACTTCTCTTTTTCGATCTTGAACCAACCGTCTTGCAGCCTTTCACATCCCTAATATATCATTCAGCATCATTATTTAGTCTTATTCAACAAGATAATTGATCTGTCTGCTCTCTAGCTTATAGAAACTTAAGTCGCGACCAGCCTCTATAATAAGCAAAGCCTGAGCCTATATCCACAATGACTTGACACAGTAATAAAACAGCCAAAAACTAACCAAAAGTATTGTTACACTTCCCAGTTGGAAGTAGGTCAGAGAGCATTTTACCTTTGCAATAGGAGCCATTTCTACAGCAATATGCACAATATGCATCGGTGGCTCTTTGGCTATTCCTCCAAAAACAGGCACATGATAATCCATCCTACTTTTATTGTCAAAAATTCCACCGTCTTCCCTCTCAGAGAAAACAAAATCCATCATGTATGCATCTAATGGCACCTTGACTGCACCAACAACTTTGCATTAGAAAACATGAAGAGCTATAAATTATCTATAATGGTTATTTCGGAAAACCCAACCCAGCATGATGATGGACATCTAATTAATTGACTGCTTGACAGAATCACAAGTAAAGGGTCTGTTAGGCAAGCTAACTTGGAGAATTTAGTCCACGCTCAATTAAGCAGATTTCACCTATCAGCCATATAGTTCTACCATTAGCGGGATTGATTCAGGCTAACCAGTTGTCTTGACATGAGAACAGTTTTCGACAGGCACCATTTTCTGAGGGGGCAATGGACCTCCACGGTGGGTCCAGCGGTTAAAGGATCCTCTAAACCAAACATCTGGTTTTCCATTCAGAACTGTGTTAGAGGGATTGTAATACACTGTAACATATTGTCCTGCTTTAACATCGACAGGATCTGTGTAAACAATGTGTCTTTGAGAAAGCAAAAACGTCTTCAATGTTCGCTCTTTAATTTCAGCCTTCATTCGAGCAGTTTTTTCTGCCTGTAACATGTAAGCCATATTAAAGTCCAGATATGATAATCATAGCCACCAAACAACAACAACAACAACAACATTACCCCAGTGCCTCAATGGCTCCCGCAAATTGCGGGGTAAGGGGGGGTCGGATGTACGCAGCCTTACCCTTGTGTTAGCAACACAAAGAGGCTGTTTCCGAATGACCCAAGATGAAAATTGCGTCGAGAACTGCATCGAAGGACCGCCACTTCACAAAAGAAAGAAGCGCAGCCACTTTAGTGAGCCATTTTGAAGTGAGCCATGAATCAGTGCAATGCAAAAGCTGGGAGTTTTGGCTAATTTGTCGTTTGAAGAAGGCAGCACAGTAGCAACCACAAGAGCTTTCTTGTTTCTTTCTTAATCGTCGCCCAACTTTAGAAGAAAACAAACAAACAAAAAGAAGCCAGATTTTTTCCCTAATTGTCACCCAACTTCAAAAGAAATTAAAAAATCAGACAATGCTAGATTTCAAAACTATAGAACGTCAGCAAACCGAATGGGTTATATCAGGCATTACAACAATAGTTGGATAATGAGAAAAGCTTGAGGAGTCACCTTAACGCGTATAGCCTCCTCTCTAGATCTCCTCTCCTGCTGAAGTCTCTTGTATATTCGCTCTTCTTCCTCAACCCAGTAATGTTCGTCCGGAATAGATTTGGGAACAGTAGCATGAAAATCCTGACGGTTATTATTATCGTAGAGGGAAGCTTGCTGTGGTGGTCCATTAGCAAAGACCCAGTCTAACACAATTGCTTGATCGGGAACAATAACTACACAAAGATGAAATATATCAAAAACGTAAAACCCAACTACTTAGATCACAAGGCGCACTATGACCTACGAGCATAAGAAACGCCCAATACGAAAGTTTTTTATAAAAAGATTCTTGGCTTATCAATGGTAACTCGCAGGCGACCCTGATCCACGGCTTGAACATTTGAAGTAATTCTTTTACAAAAGTTAGAAAGATAGGTTCGAACTGCAACGTAGAGGAATGAAACCAAAGGATGGCACAAGAGAACAAGTTACAGTTGTACATGAGATTCAGTGAGGTGATAATACTCTAGCATTCACATTATATCCACCATTTCTGACGACTACAGGATTACGAGGTTAACCTAGAAACATTGCCACAATTAATACCATGAATACTACTGTTCTTTTTTTTTTTTAGACAACAAGAATATGCTCAAAAATCGCAGAAAGAGATGGTTAAAAAAACACAGGTAAGACTGCAGTATTTCAGTCAAGGAACAGTAACAAATAAACGACTGTACCTTCGGCATACCACCAATCAGCATTGTCTTCAGACTTTACAAGCCTTGAAACAACTGATAGCCCTTGTGCCCAACCATTATGACCCCCATGAACCCATAACTCATGGGCCTGAGTAAGAGGACCAGAGCTCTTGTTGTAAAAGAGACGAACAAAGTCACCGTCTTGAAAAGCACGGGGTTCAAAATACCAGACATTTTCCTTGGATGATATGGCATTTCTTACTAAACCTCTCAGCTGTTCTCTTCTTTGCTCCACTTGTACTTTTGCATGAGCTCGATCAGCTTCACTTGCAGCCTTCTCTTCCTTCATTCGCTTCTGCTCCTCTGCTTGTCTAACCCTCTCGGCTTCTACCTTGGCTAGTTTGTCGAGTTCTCTACGTTTCTCCTCAAGTAGGAGATCTTCAAAAGCAAACTTATCCATGCCCTCTTCGACAGTGATGTTAAAATCTTTCTTGTTATTATTGTCATAAACATCTTTCCCATTAAAGAATACAAAGTTTATTATATACGCCTCCCTTGGAACATGGATCCGACATGACCACCAATCGCCATTTAAATGGGACTTCTCCAATTTTATGGTGAATGATTTCCAGCGCCAATCATTAAAAGCCCCCATAATAATCACATCTGGTTCATTATCCAAGGATGATAAGTTTCGATTAAGGAACACTTCTATCTCTTCATCAGGCTTCACTATCTCAGGATAGATGAACATCTTATCACCTTTTGAGAACTTCACCTCAGCCAATTGCTCGATTGCTTGTTTTTTTATAAGTGCTTCCCTTTCCAGCTCTAGTTTCCGCAAAGATTCTTCCCTTTCTTTCTCCATCTCCAGTTTCCGCAGAGATTCTTTTCTTTCTTTTTCCATCTCCAGTTTCCGCAACGATTCTTCCCTTTCTTTCTCCATCTCCAGTTTTCGCAAAGTTTCACCCATGTCCATCTTCAGAACACTATCATCAGCTTCGGGACATTCTTCCGAAGGTGCAAAATTCTCTTGAGTTAAATCTGGCACTTCCATCTCATGCCTGGAAATAGTATCCGAACTTGTTACTGATCCCATCACTCCAGTTGCAGTGACATTTGTGTCAGATTCCATGCTTTGACACTTTACCAAAGGAAATTTTTTGCGGATGCTAATAATGTCCTTCACTTTTCTGTCATAAGGTGTTATAGCAAAAACCCTTCTATCCAAGGCCAACGCAGTAGTTATTGTTCCATAACTGCCAGCTTCAGCGTTTTGATAGCTCACCATTACCGGACTTTCTTGAAAAGTAGCTACACCTTCCGATTCCATCTCATCACTAGTACTAGTTATCGTATAAGAAGGCCCAGTTTCGGACTTTTCTTGATTTACCAAATCTAAATTCTCTTCATATATCGAGGAGTCTTCTTTCTCATTAATGATTTCATGATCTTCTAGATCTGTTGTTTCTGACCCTAAAGCTTCAAATTTTGAAACAGTAGAATTTGCTTCATCACGCGATAAATCTGCAGCTTCTAGTCCAAACTTATCATATACAGTATGAAGACCGCTTTTCCCTTCTTCTATAAACTCTGACTTATTATATACAGTATCATTACTGCTTTTCCTTTCTTCGATAAACCCTCTTACACTTTCAAGTTCCTTCAACAATTTTGTGCAGGAAAGCGAGACTGATTTCTTTGCCATGGATGATTCTCCAACCTTTTTTTTAGTTCCACCGAGATCTTCCCTTTGTTCTTCAATTCTATTTACTTGAGAGGCCATCGAAGAGTCTTCTTTCTCATTATTGATTTCATGATCTTCTAGATCTGTTGTTTCTGACCCTAAAGCTTCAAATTTTGAAACAGTAGAATTTGCTTCATCACGCGATAAATCTGCAGCTTCTAGTCCAAACGTATCATGTACAGTATGAAGACCGCTTTTCCCTTCTTCTATAAACTCTGACTTATTATATACATTATCATTACTGCTTTTCCCTTCTTCGATAAACCCTCTTACACTTTCAAGTTCCTTCAACAATTTTGTGCAGGAAAGCGAGACTGATTTCTTTGCCATGGATGATTCTCCAACCTCTTTTTTAGTTCCACCGAGATCTTCCCTTTCTTCTTCAATTCTATTTACTTGAGAGGCCATCGAGGAGTCTTCTTTCTCATTATTGATTTCGTGATCTTCTAAATCTGTTGTTTCTGACCCTAAAGCTTCAAATTTTGAAACCGTAGAATTTGCTTCATCACACGATAAATCTGCAGCTTCTAGTCCAAATGTATCATATACAGTATGAAGACCGCTTTTCCCTTCTTCTATAAACTCTGACTTATTATATACAGTATCATTACTGCTTTTCCCTTCTTCGATAAACCCTCTTACACTTTCAAGTTCCTTCAACAATTTTGTGCAGGAAAGCGAGACTGATTTCTTTGCCATGGATGATTCTCCAACCTTTTTTTTAGTTCCACCGAGATCTTCCCTTTCTTCTTCAATTCTACTTACTTGAGAGGCCTCTGATACTTCTCTATCATCAGAGGTGCCGGGAGGTGGATTAACTGAAGTAATGCTGTCTTCGTCATTTCTTCCATCTTTCTTCCGAGAGCCTGTTCCAATTGGTGCCTTTGGAACAAATCCTCTGGGAGCCGGGTCTTTCGACCTGGAGGTTGACCATCTTTTAGATTTTTTCCTTGAAAAGCCTGATGATTCGAACAAGAAATGCTGAATTCATCAGAGGATAAGAAAAGAAGGCGGCAAAAATTATTATGAAACAATGAGGAGGCACTAACCTCCAGCGGCCAAAAATGGGCGAAAAATCCCATTAGTTGGATATTTTAGATGACAAGGGTATGACTGAAACAAAAAAAGATAGAATGAGCAGAAAGCTAATGATGATAGAGAAGTAAGAAACCGATACTGGCAAGGTAATTATATAATAACTCAAAATACCACATCAGAGTGGCGCCAAAGTGTCCTACTTTTGTGTAGCCAGAAGCCCAAAACAAAGGTATAGTCTAAGCTATATGCAAAAACTCACTTGTTCTTTCGACAATGGTAGAAATGAGAACCACCATAAGAATAAATACATTATCCCTATTCTCGACTAAAATTGAAAATCTTTTCTCTGTTATAATCATCCAGCAACAAAGTTCTCATAGCCAAATCAAAACAACAACAAAAAATGCCGCCAATAAGAAGGGGACATAATATAACGAAAATCCACAAGAATTGACGGCAAATTGGGAAAATATAAAACATATACATCAGCAGCACATAAAAGTATGAAATTGCACAGGTTTAATTTCACTGTTAAAGCAAGAAACACAGATATTTTACACACAGCACACACTGGGTATAACACTGTCAGTTGAAAAATAAGCAACAATTTGCTACATCTGAGACAATCCACAAGAAATTCCACAACATAAGGAAACCATCAAACCTACACTACAACACGAACACACACGAGCAACGACTCAAACCTCCACTGGAGCCTGACACCATTTTAATGAGGTAACTCAAGTACTCAACCACACTCCCTGCCCTCAAACATTCCGTGTGAAATGAAAATCAGAAAAGAACACCAAACGCGGATCATTTCAGACATAAAAAATCAACTTGAGGTAGATTTCATCCATGTGAATGAGTAGTATACTAGAATAACTTATGAGCTAGTTTAAATTAGACTACTAAAACCCCTCAGCACTTAGATCCGGTGAGCAGTTGGGATTTGACCTGACCACAGGTTTCGCAACCCTAAGAATGTGGCAGTGTTAAAAACTTAAAACTTGAAGAGAGCTATACCTCCCTTGAGATCCTATCCGGCACAAATCCAGTCTAAACAAGATAACCAAATCATAATTCTGGACATTTGTAATTGTGTCCAACCCCCTCGAGTTGGTTTGAAAGGCAATGGCTTCAACTGATCTAAGGCCGTGTCAAAAATCAAGAAACATCTCAAATTGAGCTAATTAACAACATTTGGCGTGCCTAAATTAAACTGCTAAAGTACAGTCATAAAATTACAAAATTGAACAAGTTCAAGTTTCATAGCATAAGCATTACGACAATTACTTAGAACACCAAACTATTGACACCCACATATAAATAATACATCAAACTACAAAGCACAAAATTACTTAAGAACACCAACAATGCTCTAAAACATATACAATTTCCGTCTCAATCATTTGTTTACCTTTTTGTGACGGGTATTTTTTAATCAAACGTAAACAAATGATTTAGACGCGATACAATACAATGCTAAAAAATGTACAGAAATTGAAGGAAAGACATTTACTTTAGATAATCTTGTAGGAGAATTATACATGAAAAAGCCAGAAATTTGGTTAAAATTCATTTGGGCATTTTGTCTAACACTTGGCATGCAAAAACCTTGATTTTTAATTTGCAAAGGAATTTCCATGGCTTCCAAAGTTCATTACTTTTTAATCAATCAGGCATTAAATTGATCGATAAAAATCACCCAATTTAGAAAAAATGCAGATAATTATGATAAATTGACAAGTAATTAAGGGGAATTTGAGTTTCACAAGATTTGAAGACAAGAGAGTAGTACAAGAGTATAACCTAAAATTGGGTAGTAGTTGCCCATGGTTGTCGTATTCTTCTTGCTCAGTGGATGTATCAGTCATTTCCTTTGAATTTCTGTCGTCCATTGTTAACACTAATAGTAGCAGTACACACACTGTTTTATTCCCAAGTTTTTTAGGCAATTCTGCATGCTCAAGCAAACTCCCGTCTACAATTCACACCATTTTACATTTCACTAGCGGGTGTATCCGGGTCCGGTCACAAGTTTGTGACGTCAAATATCACCCACATGGGTGGATGTAGAGTGTAGGCCTGGTAAATTGGTCAATCGGGTCGGGTTTGGATCGGGTCAGTTCGGATTGGGTTAGTGATTTCGGGGGGGCCGGGTCGGGTCATTTCGGGTTTTTGGGTCTGTTTCTGGTCAAGCTGGTCGGGTTATTTTGGGCCGGGTCATTTTCTGGTCAATGAATAAGAGAGAGAGTCTTTTGGTTCAATTAGAGTTATGTTTTGTCGGTCATTTTCGGGTTGGGTGGTTTCGGATCGGGTCACTTTTGGGTCGGGTCAATTACAGGTCAAAAAACTCGGGTCATGTTCGGGTAGGGTTTTCGGGTGATGTAGTTCGGGTCTCGGGTCGGGTTGCTTTTGCCAGGTTTAGGTGGATGAGACAAAAATCAGAATGCGGAGTTACAAATGATTTCATTCTCTAACCGGACGAGCGCCTGTGTCAAAAATGTAACTACAACCTTCAAGAATGTCATTCTCTAACCGGACGAGCACCTGTGTTAGCCCTTAAGGCCCTGTTTTTTTTTTTACTTAAAGTCACTCTCTTCCCTTTAAATTCAGCTCAACTCCTATAAGTTCAGTTAACTCTTATAAGTTCAGTTCAGAAAAGTTTAATTCAATTCAAACCCATTTTTCTATAAATTCGGCTTTTATAAATTCGATTTAGCTCCTATAAGATCAGTTCAACTCCTATGGAATATTTATTTTAACAAAATTAAACCAAAAAATCAGGGCCTAACTCTACCATTGAGTATTTGTGAATAAACTATTCTTGTTGCTTAGTTGAATTGGACATATTTAGAAAGTTGGAATTCTATATCTTACTCTCCCATTCATAATGCCCAAGGATAGTGATAGGGCGTCACCGGGTGACGCCCAAATTGGGTGCCACCCTCTCACAACAATTGTTTATTGAAGGGGTCCCCACTCACCCCATGTGAGAGGGTGGCGCCCAAATTGGGTGTCACCCGGTGGCGCCATTTCATTTTCCAACATTAAAATCAACCAAGTCCAATTGCCCAAAGGCAGAACTTGGACCTTCTTCTCAAATGGTCCAACCGGAGTCCGGACCCTAGTGCTTACGGGCTACGGCTACCTTAAATTGCGGGATAAGGACATCGAATATATGCAACTTTACCTTAGCTTGCCTATACCAAAGTTGGCAACAAAATTATCTCATATTCTCATGCTTATTGTTGATTTATTATTTTTCCATGCTTAAGTGCACATCAACTTTGCTCTAGTTGAAATGTGCCTTGGACACTCGCTACCTTAACGACAAATCCTGACTCTGCCGTACTGCTCTCTACTAATTGTAATGTTTTTACTGTCAAATAATCGATGCATGACATTATTTGATTGGTACAAGTTCAATGAGATAATGAACTATTGAACTTGCCTCCTTTAGTTGCTTTTACTGGCATTTGGTGCCATTTGCCAAGGCCTACTTAAGCTCAAAGCAATAGAAGTCGACAATGTAAAAACCCTGAAATTTTATCTCAAAGTTTTTTTTTTTTTTTTTTTTGATGACGAGGGGGTTGAATCCCCTCGGGCCCATGCATTCCCGCACCACCACATGGACCATGTAAGCCACCTCCTTCGGGGGCTGCAGTGGCCAAGTGATCATCGCCCCAGCTGGTAGTCGAACCCGGGACCTCTCAACTCCTGCACTTCTGCAATTAACTTTTATCTCAAAGTTAATTGGTCGTTATATGAACTGTGATACCAGTGGTGGATTGGGGGGGGGGGGGGGTGCTAGCAGGACGCTCGCCCCCACTGGCAGTTGGGAATTTCGAAATTTTTAGTTAAAATTTTCTAACTTTTTTCGAGTTTCCCTTAAACAAATACACATTCACCTCGCTGAGATTTTTTGCCCCCGTGTTCAATTCCTGGCTCCGCCCCTGTGTGGTACCTTTTGTTGTTCTACTGCGTAACATAAGTAACAATAACGTCTTTCCGCACTTGAAACCGTCTCATATGAAAAACTAGTGATATACTAAAACTATTACTAAAAAATATCTTGTATATAGCCAAAAATTTAGTGATTAAGTGATTGCTTAAGCAGACAAGAGCCCAAGAGTTATGCATTATCAAGTTCCTAGAGGTACTTTCTAATAGTAGAATAAACACTACTAGCATTAAATAATTGTTTACAAAATTAATGAACATAAACTTCATCCACCCATCTGTTAACTTGTTCAGCAGTCCATGAACAATAAAGTTCTGACTCCCAAAACAAGCAAAGACTAAATATATCATAGTGGGGCTATAATAATAATAATTTGTAAGAGTTGGTCTTGCTTCAGATATGAGTCATTTTGATCTGAAGTAATAAGACGCGATTTTGTAATCATTTTTCAGCTAAATATAATCACTATTGAAAAACAAGTTATCATAAGCTGAAACACTGGTTGTACTATTGTGGTTACATTTAACCATAAAATGGTCACATATGTCCGTCTGAAACTTCAGACCAAAAATACACAAAATCTCATTATAGACGGCACATATCCGTCTATAACTAAAGACGGGTCAAATACAATACCACATTCCTAATAGGACAAGTAATAAGTGAGGTGATGGGGGCAAAAAATGTCACCATTCTCAAGCTATTTAACATGTCTTTAGCTATAGATTGATATATTCGTCTATAGTCAGACTATCTGCCAAAAATAAACGAATGAGACAAGAAATTGTAGATTTGTAAATGCATAAATTGTTGAAATTAAGGGTTCAAATGTCAAAACTATAGGACTTTTTGGTCAATTAAAAATAATTTTTACATTTTACGTATTCACTCGTTACGACTTACGAGTAAGGTTTACACTTTTCTTTTCAAATCATCTTATAACGACAAGGTTCATACTCTAAGTCATTTTATAATTATAATTTGCGGACTTGTTATCGTGTTATGCGAGTATCTGTCATCTCCCATTAATTACGTACCAAAAAAATTACTTCTTCCTAGATTTATTTGTAGTATAATATCATTGTCAAATTTAGAGTCGAACAATTAAAAATTCATTTGTTTTTAAAGAGATCCGAGCTAAATCTGAAGGTTTTTGTAAATCTTTTTCAAAGTGATTATACGATATACATTTCATGGTTTTTCTCGAAAACAAAACTTAAAATTATTTCATTGTAACTAGTGTAAATCCCGTGCATATATAAATACACGGGTTTTTTAGATCGTGATGTTAGAAAACTTAGCAAATAAAGATGATAGAATTTAAAGCGAATTTAAATATTTACACACTATAAATGTGGAAACATATACTTTAGCTAATGAATTCCTTACATTACTTTTGACGCAAAGAGTAATAAGAATACGAGGCAGAACATGCCGTAAAAAGTAAATCGTACAAAAAGTTAAAAAGCAACTTATGTATGTGAAAGATTGTCAACTTATACATGTTTAAACGTAAGGTAAAGAAGTAATTAATCATTCATATAAGAAAAACGTAACGAAATGATCGAGACTGAGTTTAAGCTGATGGTTAGAGTCTCAAGATTGGTGTTCTTTGGGCTTGAAGTGTGCATGAATGCAAATAATGGCCTCCTCATACCTAGTGCTAATATTCCACTTTAGAATTGTGGGAGGTGGGATTCGAACCCGCAACTTTTTGGTCACGTACTCTGGCTCTAATACCATGTCAAGAAACCATCCTAACTAAAAGCTTAAGTTAATAGTTGAAGTTTCAAGATCGGTTTTATACTCTAACGAAAAATATTGATGGCAAGCAAGTGGCCCATTCTCCCCATGCAACCTTATCAATAATTTCACTCCTTACAAATTGCCATTATTTAAGGAAGGGTAGAGTTGTGTACCAAAAACAAAGTCACTTCTCACTAGTGTAACAAAAAATGGTATCCAAAGTTTTAATATTTTTCTTCATTGTTGTATTATGTTACTCAAAATCAATAGTAAATGCTGAAAATGATGAAGAAAAAACAGTTGGGCTTGTTATGAATTACTACAAGGATTCTTGTCCTCAAGCTGAAGACATCATTAGAGAGCAAGTTAAGCTTCTTTACAAACGCCATAAGAATACTGCTTTCTCTTGGCTTAGGAACATCTTCCATGACTGTGCTGTTGAGGTAATAATAATGTAGCTAAATCTCGATAAAGTCATGAGACATGGTACTCATATATATCCTGGTTTAAAACCCGTCACTTATTTTACATGTATGTATGATCACCTATGTATATGTTTGAAAATGTATTGTCTGAATCTGTTTGTCTTTTTGTGTTGCTAATATAAGGGTAAAATTACGAGGGATGGTATTCATATCCTCGTTTAAAACCTGAAGAGTTTAGGATTCAAGTACCTAATAAGAGGGGAGGGGGTGAATTAGGTACTATTTTAAAAAATTTCAACTTAGTCTTTATTGAATTAAAGCAAGTTGATTGATAATGTGAAGAACAAAAGGATACATCAAGTAATATTGATTCATTAAGAGTGTATCACGATGTTTAAGAAGATTGCAGTAAGGAAACGGTTGATCTGACTGTTGCTTGTATGTCTTAGCTCATAAGAGAAGGCTACTGACCTAAAGCAACAGCGACTGTTGTTAAATAAAACGTGGATTAACAATCGAGTAATAAAAATGCAGCGGAAATTAAAGTAACAAAGATTAACACGATGCTTTTGAATTGGTTCGGCCAACTCCTAAAGGGTAAAATCACGAGGGATGGTATTCATATCCTGGTTTAAAACCCATCAATAGAAAGTAGAAACTAGGGATGTCTCATAAATCCCTTCATTTAGGTTACATGAATGTATGCTCTTTGGGTTGCTGACATAAGGGTAAGACTGCATAGATAGACTTGACCCCCTTATCTCGCAGTTTGCGGGAGCCAGTCAGGCACTGAGATAATGTTGTTTCTTTGTACAAACCCTACATGAATAAGATTTACGAGTCGATTGATTAAGCACATTATCAAATTTGTATATATAATGATGTTTTTGTTTGATTAATTTTTGGCAGTCATGTGATGCATCATTGCTCTTGGACTCGACAAGGCGAATGATGTCGGAGAAGGAGATGGACAGGAGTTTTGGACTAAGGAACTTTAGGTACATTGAGACCATTAAGGAAGCTGTGGAGAGGGAGTGTGCTGGTGTTGTTTCCTGTGCTGATATCCTTGTTTTATCTGCTAGAGATGGTATCCAACAGGTAATAGACTCTAAAACTCGGAAACAGCCTCTTTATGTTACTAACGTCAGACCTCCTTACCCTCAAATTTGCGAGAGCCCTTAGGCACTGGGGTAATCCTGTTACAGGCCATTTCGATCTAAGCCAGTATATCAAAAAATGAGTAAATATGACCTAAACCTTTTAATCAAGTGTAAACAAATGACTGTGACGGGAAATTACATATGACTGTACGTCTGTACGAGTATTAATATTTTTGAGTGTTATCCCAGCTTGGAGGACCATACATTCCCCTAAAGACAGGAAGAAGGGATGGAAGGAAGGCAAGAGCAGAAATATTGGAACAATACTTGCCTGACCACAATGAGAGCATGAGTATGGTACTTGACAGGTTTAAGGCCATTGGTGTTGACACCAAGGGAGTTGTTGCTTTGCTAGGTAATTTACATTTACATATAGACTTCTGTAAAACGGTTTTACACAAGATTAACTCTTTACATTTCTCATAATAACATGAAAACTAGTTAAAAAAAACTAGCAACAATTGTACATGCACTAATCAAGGCCATTGCGGAATATCATATATTCAGCATGTGTCTCAAAGACTCTCGTCTATGTTTAGTGAAGTCGTGAAGGAAAAAGAATTTGACTACATATAAGATTAAAAATATGGATTACATTGTTTTGCCTTTTGATATCAAGAAGTTAAATACACTAGTTCATGATTAGAGTTCAAAATTTCTCACATATTTTAAAATTTTCTTTCCACTTTTAATATGGCTTTTACACATAAAAGCTACTCCAATTGGGGATTGCGAAACGTCGTCGACGTTTTGTAACGAATCGTCGACATTTAAAAAAAAAAGACTATCACTACCCTTGCACACTCTTTCCCTCCTATATCCTCTCCCAAATTCTCCCAAATAACATTATTAAAAAAAAAATTGTTAATCGAAATCAATTACAAATGACGAACCATCGAAATCAATGGCGAACGAGGAATCATCGGTAAATTAAGTAACTAATAATATATTGAATTGTAAATTTTTTTAACGAATTGTCTACACTTTTCATGACATTGCCGTGTAATTGTTTAGAATCCGCATTGCATATTTAAGTCATCCCTACCAAATTCTCCTAATAACATTTTTTTTTAAAAAAAAAAAACAATTTAAATACCAAAATTATGGTGAATAACAAATTTTAAAGACCGCACCATGGACGGACATTGAATATGAAAGTCCAATCCATGGTAGGACGTTGACATTCAACGTTTAACACCAAACCAAATGTTGAATACCAACATTTCCACCACGACGAACGTTGACATCCAACGTCCCTCTCCCAATGCAACGCCAGAATTCAACATCTCAACCAAAATAGACGTTGAACTTCAACGTCTCTAGCCCACCGCAACGTTGAAATTCAACGTTTCCCTCCCTCCTCAACGCCAATCTTCAACGTTCGTCTCGGTTCCAAACGTTGAACTCCAACGTTGTAAACCCACTGCAGCCTTCCCCCAACGAACAATAACAATAAACCCCAAAAACAACAATCAGTGAGCAACGACAACAACAATAAAAATGAATTCGACAACAATATACTCTATTAAAATTATCCAATTGAATTTATACAAACTAATTCTTATACTAATTCAAATAATAAAAATAATAAACAAAATAATTTGACGTGTATTACTTTCTTTTGAATGAAATTGAGGAAGGGGAAAGATATATGGTGGTGCTGCGGTGGTCGGTGGTGTATTCGTTGGTGGTGCTGCGGGGTGGTGATGCTGCGGGGTGGTGGTTGTCGGTTGAAGGGAAAGTGAGGGAGAGTAGAGTGAGTGAAAGAGAGGGTAAGAAGGAAAGAGAAGCGTAGTTGGCGAGTGCGATGGACCGACGGTGTGATGCGGTTGTCAGCGGCAGCAGTCCGGTGGGTGTGGCAAATATTGGCAATGTTGGTGAGGTTGAACGTTGAAGGGGGAGAGTGGTTGAAGGGGGAGGGTGAAAAAGATGATATGTTTAGGGGTGTGCAAGGGTAAGTGACGTCTTTTTTATGAAAAACGTCGATGATTTGTTATAAAACGTCGACGACGTTTTGCAAGCCGGCTCCAATTCTATCCGCTAAAGTTAATATGTGTGGTGTATGTGGTTGTCACATGATTCATGGATCTTGCAATTTAATTTACACAACTTGTCATGGACCGTCACAGGCTTGTGACGTCTCACAATCCCCTTTCTTTTTAACTTTATATACTCAGTAAATTAGATATGAGTCATCATAAGTTTGTGACCGTCGCAAATCTCTAGGATTTACAATGGAGATACCATGTCAAAACTTCAAGCATTCTTAAATTGTTTATTCTTCTTTAATCCTCTCAAGTTTTACTTTTTTATCTTACAAGTTTTACTTTTCTTTTTGTCTTTCAAGTGTTATTTCTTTGTTCTTTTGTAACACTAGACAAGTTTTCTTTGTTGAGTCACTATCAAATTTCCAATTATATTTACAATAAGACCCTACCATATTGGCATATTGCATCATTTATATTTGCATAAAGGTCCACTTAACTAATTTTAACTAAAGTACTCAACTTTTCCTAGTCATAATTCACAGAGTTTAGACATTTAATGAGTCTCAAATCTAACAATTGGTCTCCCTTGTGACGGGTTACCATTTGTGGCGGATTTTTTGTGAGTTAAAATGGTAACAAAATGGGTTAGTGGAGAAAGGGGACCACATAAATAGTGTTGCAGAGAGAGAAAAAGTGGGTACTTTGTGAGGTAAAATGATATCCGTCACTCAAGAGTGACGGATATGTGCCGTCACAAATGAGATTTTGTGCAAATCTAATCACTAATCACTAATACTAATTGAATTATGAGTACTTACTAAGCTCGGTCGAGATCGCAAAATTTTTCTATGAAATGGTCTCACAATACCTTATACGGAATATAAAGAGAATATAAAGAGACCTCTTACGTATTTTTAGCTGACGTTTTAATCCCCGACTAAGGTCTTTTAATTTTGCGAGTAATAATTTAGATTAATGTTGAATTTAACCTTTGGCAGGAGCACACAGTGTGGGAAGAACCCATTGTACAAAAATAGTCCACAGGTTGTACCCGGAAGTCGACCCGGAAATAAACCCGGACCACGTGCCACATATGCTAAAGAAATGCCATGACCCGATACCCGACCCGAAGTCGGTTCAATATGTGAGAAATGACAGAGGTACCCCTATGATATTGGACAACAACTATTACAGAAACATATTGGACAACAAAGGGTTGTTAATAGTGGACCACCAACTAGCAAATGACAAGAGAACAAGGCCTTTTGTGATCAAGATGGCAAAGAACCAAGAATACTTTTTCAAAGAATTCTCAAGGGCAATTACCATTTTGTCTGAGAATAATCCCTTAATTGGTGATAAGGGTGAAATTAGGAAGCAATGCAATCTTGTTAACAAGCTCCACTAGATGGTCGGGGTTTACCAGTATGCACCTGGTAAAAAGGTAGCGACTATATGTTATGTAATGTGTTCACGTATGGTCGGGGTTTACCAGTATGCACCTGGTAAAAAGGTAGCGACTATATGTTATGTAATGTGTTCACGTATGGTCGGGGTTTATCACTATGCACCTGGTAAAAAGGTAGTGACTCCCTTATGTAATGTGTTCATGTATGGTCGAGGGTTATCAGTATGCACCTGGTAAAAAGGTAGCGACGTTATGTTATGTAATGTGTGAGGAACTCTTTGTTAATGGTTAGAATAAGACTTTAGTTTGTAAGTTCATAGTGGTATAGGCATGGGTAGTGACCTAAATGATTGTGTATGCCATCATGAAAATGTAGGTTTCCCTTTCAATAATGTACTCTTGCTTTTAAGTTTTAACTCCATGTGATAAGGTAGAGAGGTGGGCATGTAGTGTATCATGTATGGTATGGGTTGGTGTTTAATGGATATTTAAGTGTTGTATCATGAATGCCATTCTTTCTTCAGCTAGTCTTGATAGCTAAAGACGAGTTAAATAGTTTGAAAGTTGTGATATTTTTTTGCCCCCACCACCCCCATTTTTTGCTTATCCTATTAGGAATGTGTTATTGTATTTGGCTCGTCTTTAATTATAGACGGATATATACCGTCTATAACAGTTCATAGACTATACATCTGAGGTAGTACCTCTTATTGTTTATTTTCTGAGTTTTCTTTTAAAGTTTTTGAGTTCTGCTTTAGTATAAAATTTTTGAGCATATTTACTAAAACATTACACTAAAAAAATATAATATTGCTCAAAAACTATATTTATAAATGATAATGTCTTTCAAAAAATGTGTATATCTTTCCAGCTACTGTGTGGGCGACTTACCTCCGGATGCGTAATCCTTTTTCTACCGTCCATAATAAGATTTTGTGTTCTTTCTTTATTTTTTGTTACTAGGAAAAAAAGGCAGCCATAAATTCACGGACAAACTATCCTGGGACAAAAAAAAAAAAAAAAAAAAAAAAAAAGTACCCTTAAATTCCCTTAACCAACTAAAGCAATGACAAGGGCAATATGGAGCAACGCATAATAAATCCAGTGGCCTCGTATGTTTACCCCGTGCATTTAGGTCTGCCCGGAAAAAAAAGGTTCAGTTTATTTCAGTATCAACCTCATCGTACATGGAATCTTTGAGGCATTAGGGTAATGACGAAATATTTGTTGCTCTGTCTTGTATGGACAAGTAACAACCACAGACTTACTTATCTACAATCAGATATCGCTATCTCAGTACGGCGATTACTCTTATCATTTGTGTATCGTTTATATTTGAAATTTTTAATTTGTGTGTTATTTCTCGCCTTGCGATTTATGATTTCACAATGTCCGTCAACTTGCATTTTTCACTACGCGTAATTAGCCTTCCTTTACGTTTTCTACTCGAGAAGGCCAGGACGAGTACTAGCATTGCCATGTCGAACTTAATCTTGATAAGCATAGACGTGCGTTTAGAGGTAAAGTTGCGTACATCTCGCCATATCGGCTTAAATAAACTTACATAAAGTACAATCTGAAGGTAAGAGTGTCGGTGTATCTGTATTTTCCTTTATTTGAATTGTTTTTCTACTGGAAAAAATGCATGCACAGTTCCCAAAGCAAGTTGCAACAGTTCCAAAAATAAAGGGACTTAAAGAGGAAACTGACAGATGCAGCAAGCAAAAATGGGGACCCTATTAATGGAAATCATTCATATTTTACTGACTCACAGTCACGGGTTACTGGGTCCATGCAAAATGTTCTGCATAAATATCTTCTCTTTAATTAGTAATGGTTAAAAACGAGTTAATCAGGTCGATAATTCCGTTGCATTATACATTTCGGATCAGATCAGTATCAGTTTCAGCCTAACCTATTTTGGGTGTCTCACTATTGAAATCATTTCGGGTCAGGTGAAATTTGAGAGCTAAACTACGTGTTACTCGTCCACTTATTAGGCACGACACGACCTAAGTGGCCACTGCACTCTTGGAGTCTTGGGCATGCCCAAAATACAAAGAAATAAGACTAGAATAGAGGAATCAACATGCCATGGGCCCTACCCCGGCCGCCATTTCCATTTCATCGGTACAGCACGGCATGACACGAAGCCCACTTCTCGTGACCGGGCCGTACCATTTTATCCTCCAGGCACGGTGGTCCGGCACGACTAGGCACGACCCACTTCCGTCTCTACTTATTAGTAGAGTTAATTTAAGTGACAGGCAGGTGATATTTCATTGCAGATATAAGCACAGAATGCTACTGTGTCCAGCAGACATCTAGATAGAAAAACCGTCACAAGCAAGACGGACTGAAATACATATGCACGTGAAGTTTCCCGGACAGTTAATATGCTTCAGGTTTCATGATGCATGAAAAATAAGGAGAAGAAGATAGGCTAGGTTCCTTAAGCTTTGAATATAAGCTTTCGCCTAAAAAGAACTCGTAGATTCGTAAGCAAACTCACCGGCCCGACTATACAGAACATGCCTAGATGAATAGTAGCTGGATTTAATCTAGAACTAGAAGAGTTTGACTTGTTGGGTTGTACCACTCTTCATCATAGTACAAAATTCTTCGTAATTGATCCGTCCATCCTGTTATTTTTGTCGAAGAAGAAATCAGTGAAGTGCAACACAAATTCTCGTATAAGAGAGAGAGAGAGAGACAGTATCAGGAGATCACCATTAGGGAGACTCATTGGAAAACTGGAAACGCAAATGCAATGCCTACCTTAACACTAAAAACACGGGAAAAAAGTGAAAGTAGTCGAGTCTTACATTGTCAGTATCAACTTCAGACAGGATTTCCTTGATGGAACTTTCATCAGCGATTCCGTACTCCATCATAGCAGTTTCCAGTTCATCTGTTGTGATGAATCTGACAAGACAGTCCCAACATTCCTTTAATAGTTGAAGTAAAGTTCTACAAGAAAAACTTGTGAGAGAGTTGAGAACTTTAATTCTCGATTCTGTATCTTCAAAGTTAAACCAAACAACCAATTAAAGTACTACGGCAAAGAACAATTCCGCAGAAGTTCTGAAACCAACCGTAATACATGCCACAGCAAGTGGAATCACAGCATAAAGAGAACTCGTGACACAGTATAGCTGTATAGTTACATAATCTCTTGGTTGATGAATGATGGGGCTTATTATTTCTTTGCCTTTTGTGAGGTTTATTTATTATAGAGCTTGATGCCCACTTTCGGACCATATATCCGCGTTTTGTGCCCTAATGACTAAAGGGATAGGTACATTACCCCTTTCAAAAGAAAAGCAGTTTCGCTTAACTTACCCGCTGCTATCCTTATCAAAATATCGAAATGCTTTGAGTAGATTCTCCTCTGATTCCAATCTGTGTCGGTTCATTGTTGCTGTGATAAATTCAGTGTAGTCGATCGTTCCATTCCCATCGACATCAGCCTGCCACAGATGATCCAAATCATGTCATAAGCATCAATCAATTTTTACTGGATGGGCCACAAAACATGAAGGAGATGAAGGGTGTTTTCGAACTTACAGCTTCCATCAGTTGCTTGACTTCAGCCTCTGTGAGCTTTGACCCAAGTTGAGCTAACCCGGTTTTCAGCTCCTCGTAAGTTATGGTGCCGCTATTGTCTGTGTCCATGTTAGTGAACATAGCTTTGAAACCGATAATTTCCTCTTCAGCCATATTTTGTGCAATAACCTATAGTATTCAGTGTCAGAGATTGAGTATCCCCAAATCGAACAAAATTCATAGAAAACGGTACACCTCATATAGTGAAAAAGAAAGGATCCGTAACAAAGACTCGCCTTCAGAGCTAGTTTCTTTAGCTTATTCATTGCCCTGAATTGTTTCATCCTAGAAAGCACAGCACTATCGATAGGCTTGTCGGAAGCATCTCCACCTTCTATCATCCAAGGGTGTTCTGAGCCGTAGAGGAAATTCATGTTAGATACTCCGTATTAGAAATTGCCCAGAGAGCAACACAAATCCACAGGGACGGATGCATGATGTAGCGTCCGCATTCCTGAGACACTGAAAGACGGAACTTTTTGTGCACTTAGCCATTTTTTCTATTATAAAAATTTATGTAAATTTTGTATAATAATATACTTCAGCTATTTAAAGGATCCCATAAAGAAAACCTTCCGTATCCGCGAGTGACGATCCATACCAATGTATACAAATAGAGAAATGTAGATGCAAGACTAGCCATATATATAGAACTTACAGTGGTAGGACATTGGTGACATTAAATTTTCAATATTTTCAATGGCTTTCTACTAAAATAAGATAAGATGAAAAATATTTACCAAGGACTTCTTCAGGGGTTATCCGCTTCTTAGGATCGGGGTTCAACATTTTCTTGACTAGGTCCTTCGCACTGCTTGATATAGATGGCCATGGATCACTCTCAAAGTCAATTCCTCCTTTCAATATGGCATCAAATATGCCTCTCTCGGTTTCTAAAGCAGAAAGTTTAGTGAGCTAGGTTACTTCACAAATCAAAGTCATAATATCGTAATAAAAAGCAACTCAAATGAATTAACAGTATTACCTGCCCAAAAAGGTGGAACACCGCTGAGTAGAATGTAAAGCATAATCCCTGCACTCCATATATCTATCTCCTTTCCATAACTTCTTCGCAGAACTTGAGGAGCCACATAGTAAGCACTTCCCACTATGTCACGGTACACCTTTCCTAATAATTTCACAAAAGGTCGACTAATATCAGAAGAAGATTCATATATACCATTCCAGCACACAGAGTTATCCTGGCAAATAGATGTGTCTCAGATAGAACATCACTCAACGAGCCACAAAGTCGCACACTAACAACATACAGAACCTATCAACTCCACTATTTCCGAAACAGACATCAGTTGAATCACTCTCGTCTAAAAGACAATTCATATCCTATCACACCGAAAGCATGATTATCACCCCAATATTATTAACAGATTTAACACATCACTTGAGCAGTTGAGTGCGGTCAATGCACATTACATGTATAGCAGGCACACAAATGAATGCCGTCATCACAGCTTCTACTGATTCAGACTCTTTTAGCTTCAAATAATCAACATGGACAGTATACAAGCCACACGCTGTTTCTTACTATGCTTGAACATAGAGCAAAAAGCCCAAATGATAAACAAGTTAGAAACAACAATCCAAGTGCCTCATTGGCTCCCGTCTGTGATAGGTTAAGGTACATCAGATGCATGCAACCTTATCCCTCTGTTAAATTAAAAACACGAGCCACCACGACAGTACTTCAAAAAACTCATAATGAAAATTGTGTTTAAAACTAGTAAAGCAACCAAACTCTCCTACACAAAAGACGCAACAAAATGCACATCAAATTGCGTCAAATGTATACATCCTTATCTTTGTTCAACTAAGAACACGAGCAATCAAGACTGTTTCCGAAAATCCATGATGAAAACTGCTTTTAAAACCCACACTGCTACATCAGGATACAATGAACACACACAGTAAAAACAGCACAGGCACAGCAATCAAATTCTCCTACACATCATATTTCACAATAAACAGCGAAATGACTGAACAACAACAACAATACCTAGTGCCTCAATGGCTCCCACCTATGGCAGGGTTACGACTTACGAGGTCAAATATACGCAGTCTTACCCCTGTATTAAATTAAGAACACGGGCAGCAAGACTGTTTCCGAAGACCCATGATGAAAATTGCGTTAGCATAAGAGTAAAACTAGTGCAGCAATCAGTACACAACAGCATTCACAATAAAATGCACACATAACTACGAAAACAATGAAAAGTCGACAAGTGTGCAAGAAATCAACCTTCTTGAATAAACACAGACAACCCAAAATCAGTAGCCTTAAGCATAGCACCATCATCCTTACTAGACAACAAGAAATTCTCGGGTTTAAGATCGCGATGCATAACACCCATAAAATGACAAATCTGAACAACCTTAACAATCTGTCTACAAATCCCAGCAGCAGCACGCTCAGAATAATGACCTTGAGCAATAATCCTATCAAATAACTCACCACCTGCACACAACTCCATAACAACATGAACACTTTGTCTATCTTCATAAACATCCTTAAATTCCACAATATTTGGTTGTCCAGATAAATGCTGTAATATCTGAATTTCCCTTTTAATATCTTCTCTATCGCTTTTACTCACTAATTTCCGCTTTAATATCGATTTACATGCATAATTCTTCCCTGTCGCATTCTCAGTACATAAATATGTTATCCCAAATTGACCCCTACCCAATTCTTTACCTAATGTGTAATCTGACCTTATATCCTCAAATTTCTTCCCTAATATTGTATCCATTGCAGGGGCATTTATGGCAATTCTAGGTTTTGGTGGTGGTTGTTGCTGCTGCTGCTGCTGTTGTTGAACAACTACAACTTGCTGCCTTTGCTGCTGCTGTTGCTGCAACTGTTGCTGCTGCAATTGCTGTTGCTGCAAATGTTGCTGTTGCTGCAAATGTTGCTGTTGCGTTTGCTGCTGTTGTGGTTGCTGTTGCTGCAAATGTTGTTGATGTTGAGAAAGATTGGTTCTTTTTTCTGAATTTTGCCCATCAAATTTACCTTGAGAAATTTTGGTTTTACTGGCACATAATCCCATTTGTTATGCACCTTTATAAGATAAAAAAGATCGGGTTTTTGAGTTTTGCTATCGACCTTCTCTTTCCAACCTTCTCTCGACTTTGTAAACTTTGTAACAGTTGAGAAACAGAAAACCCAGAAATTAAATTATGAAAAGACAGTAAATTTGGTATAAAGATTCAAACTTTCTTGAGTTTCGCTATCTACCTTCTCTTTTCGATCTTCTCTCCAACCTTCTCTGCTACGTAATTCTCTAACTTTTCCTGCTTTTTTGTTTGTGACAGTTGAGAAACAGAAAACCCAAGAATTGAATTATGAAAAGACAGTGAATTTGGGGTAAAGATTGAAAATTTATGAATTTGTGATGGAATTATGATGTAGATAGATGGAATTATACATAGAATTGGGATGGATCATCTAATTTTATTTTCAAACTTTTGATTTTGATGGGAATTCAAGGAGTTATTAGTGACATGATGTAAAGAAAGCAACTTTTTTGTGAGTGCTTGTTGACTGGCCAGCTATTCACAGAATCACAGACGTAACTATTTTCTCTAGAGAGAAATCGTTTCAAGATAAATATTTTCTGTGGAGATAAGATATTTTCTTTCGAGATTAATTTTAGCCTTCGAGTCCCTCGCCTAGAGCTGGACAACATAGCGGGCCATCCCAGCACAGTCCGGCCCAGCCCGGCCTCACGGGCCAATATTCAACAGCCCGGCCCGGCCCGGTCAGCCCTACGGACTGTGCTAGTGTTGGGTTTTTTCAGCCCAGCCCGGTTTTTAAAAAAAAAAAAAAAAAAAAAATTGTACCAAGCCCGGCCCGCCCGCTTTATAGTCTTGCCGTGCCCGGCCCGACTAAAACTAGCTTGACCGGCCCGGCAAGACAAATTCTATGTTAGTCTTAGTGCCGTGCCGTCTCTACCCCGCCCACCTTTCACCCAATGTCCACCTCTACCCTCGCCTATTCACCTACGACTCTACGAGAAAGGTGGTTGATTTGATCTACGTAGTTTGCAGAATAACGCTTTTTTTTTTGTAAAGATAACGGATATGGTTCGCTCGTTAGTCTAAATAAATGGGAGATGAATTCACTTTTCGTTAAAACCGTATACAGGCTCTGTTTGGTAAAACGAACTGAAAAGGTAGCTGAAACCTGAAAAAGTACCTGAAACCTGAAAAGGTAACTGATAAGGTAACTGAAAATTAGGAGCTGATAAGGTGACTGATTATATAAAACATTGTTTGGCAAACTAACTGAAAAGATAGCTTATTTTGGTAAAATGACGTAAAAGGATATAATAATTATTTAATATATTATAAATTAAAAGGGCAAAAACGTAATATTACCAATAATCAGGTACCTGAAATGTGAAATGCTACTCTAGGTAGCATTTCATTTCAGGTAGCTTATTTAGGCAAAAAAACTACTTGCCAAACACATCTATAAAAATAAGCTAACTGAAACTTTTATCAAAAAAGTTAGTTCAGTCAAAACAGGTACCTGAAATGTCTTGCCAAACGGGGCCACAGTCTAACTTTAAATTATACGGTGTGGTCATTTTCTCTTTTTTTTATAAATCTAGTACTCCCTCCCAGTCACTATATTGTTTCCATTTGATATGGGCACAATACTTAAGGAAAAGTATTAAAATAAGAGTAAAAGAGTTGTGTGGGGTTGGTGATAGGAGAGAGGGATGAATTATTAGTAGTTAAATAAAGAATTGTGGGGCCAAAACATAAAGGAAAGTAATAAAATAGGAGTAAAAGAGTTGTGTGGGGCCGTGGGGGTTTGGTGATAGGAGAGATGAATGAATAAAATAAGAGTAAAAATTTCTAAAAATAGAAAGAGGAACATTAGTTGAATAATCCGTTTCGGGAAAGAGGGAACATTATAGTGACGGGGAAGAAGTATTAATCTATTACTCCGTATTTTTTTTTTGGCAGCTTATTACTCCATATTAAACCACATGTATAGAGAGTGTCTTGGCTCAAAAATTTTGTTGACGTATGAATCGGAGATTATCGTGAAATATAATGAATTTACACTTGAATTGATTCTCGCCTTTGCGAGTTTATTGCATGGAAATTGTAACTGATTATAGAGAAGTATACAAGTTAGTAATTCCTTTATTTTGTGGCGAACACAAAGTCGTGTAAATTGACTATTCCCCAACTTTGCAAAAATATTGTCATTTGAGCAACTTTTATTTTTGCAATTTATAACATTTTCAGTTATTGTAATAGACATGCGCAAAAAAAACCTACTTATTCTATGACCTAATCCTAACTAGACCTGGCAAAACGGGTCAACGGGTCGGGTTCGGGTCGGGTCAGTTCGGGTCTCTCGTTGAGTTCGGGTTAATTCGGGTCGGGACGGGTCTTTTCGGGTTTCGGGTCTATTTCGGGTTTGTTGTCGGGTCTGTTTCGGGTCAAGCGGGTCGGGTTGTTTTGGGTCGGGTCATTTTCGGGTCAATGAATAATAGGGAAATAGCCATTTCAAGTCTTTTCGGTTCAATTAGAGTTATATTTTGTCGGGTCATTTTCGGGTTTAGTGGTTTCGGATCGGGTCATTTTCGGGTCGGGCCAGTACGGGTCAAGAAAGCTCGGGTCATATTCGGGTCGGGTCGGGTCAATTCGGGTTTTCGGGTCACATTCGGTCTTTGTAGTTGGGTCACTTGGTCTCGGTCACTTTTTCGGCCGGGTCAATCGGGTCGGGTTGCTTTTGCCAGGTCTAATCCTAACCAAACAAGAAACTTAATATCTCTTTTTCATTCATTTTATTTTCACTCTAAACTCGTTCATTCTAACAAGACCCGAAATTGAAAATTGAAAGTATGACGTTCCGATTGATAATGCATATATCAACTATTAAGTAGTATAATTACTAGCTAGACAGGATAATTAATTTATTATCAGCATATTAAGCAATCATATATAGGACTCATACTTAAGAGTATCAAATAGTAGTGATTAGCTTTGTTTGAAAAAACATAAATTCTCATTATAGACGGGAGATATTCGTCTATAGTTATAGACGAGTCAAATATCCAACCACTTTAAGCATAAGACAAGCAACAAGTTGCATGCTGAAACCCAAAATGCTACCACTTTACGGATATATGTGACCCGTCTTTCACTTTAGACGGATAAATGGAGAGAAAGTATTGTTGCGGGTGAGGTAATTGAAAAGAGGGAAGGTATTGTTGTGGAATGAGGTGATTAAATAAGCATAAGTATGGGTATTGTTGTGTGGTGAGGTGATTAAAATAATAAGTATAAAACTTTATCAAAAAGTAAATAGAAAAGATATTGTGAATAGGCGAAAAAAGAAATAGAAAAGGGAGCATAATATAACAAGGGTTTTTCTAACATATGTTCTAAAGACACATGATAATAAGCTAAGTATGGAAAAATTTTCAACATTATATCACTAATAATTATGATAAATATGAGTTTCTACTCTCATGATATATTCTCAACAATATTTTCCTAATTAACTTATTATTATGTGCCCTAAGAACACATGTTAGAAAATCCGATTTAACAAAGTACTTTTTCTAGGCCAACCAATCGCTATATAAGAGGTTCTTTTATCTGGTTAAATATATAGATCCAAATTATATTCGGATTATATGGTGTAATACAACGCTTTAAGATATACTCCGTAGTAGTTACAACTTACTTATTTAAATTACTGTATAAAACTGTATTATATAAATTATTAGAAAAACAGTAATTCTTGTTTTATATTCAGATTATATGATGTAATACAATGTTTTAAGATAGATATACTTCCTCTATCTCAGTCAATAATTTACATCTACTTTATTTTTCCCTCACAAAATAAAGTAAATGTATATATTATTCACTGAGACAAGAGAGTACTAGTTACGACTACTTATTTAAATTACTGTATAAAACCGTCTTATATAAATGGCACAAATGAGCTTCGCTGGTATGTTGCACCAAAAGTTCACATGTAGAAATCCATCGAATCTTCTTTTGATTCCAACTCAAATAATGTAAGCAACTTTATGTCATTATTTCACAATTATTAAAAAAAAATTGAGCACCAAGTTTATTCCTCATCTTTAGTTCTTCTCCTACTACGCCATTAACATCTACTCGTAAATACCTTCGTAAGTCGTAAGAAATTATATACTCTTTCCGTTCCGTCTCCATCATTTTTTTATCTTTTATATTCGTTATAAGGGTATTTTAATTGAAGATAAACAAATAATTGGGACGTTAGGATTGTAGGAGTAGTATTATTACGTATGACGGTATGAGTCAACTAAAAAAAAAACTCTATTTTAATAGTGTAGTAGTTTAACAAATTACCATATATTTTACATTTCTACTCTCTCCACTTCGGTCATTTATTTGTTTATTCCATTTTGGGATGTCTTATTCATTTGTTTGTCTTTTTATTTTAGGAATGTCTTAAATGAGCAATTGAATCTTTCACGTGTCCCTTCCTCTTTCCATGAACTTTGTGCCAAAACCAAAGATAAACAAATGATCGCGACGAAAAAATAATATCTCTACACTTATTTATGAGTTTCAAATTTCAATTATGCTCAGCTAAGTAATTTACAACGTATATTGAAAAATACTTGCATCTTTTCAAAGGACGTCTTTTCTACACACAAAGGAAGAGGACTGAAATGAGAATTAAATATTCTAAAATTCTCTTTTGGGTATAAGGAGGATGAGGATGTCCTCTAGAAGGATACAATTATTTCTCATGTATATTTCTTCGATCGAGTACATTTAGTGTAATTTTTTTTTTTTTTTTCAGAAATTACATCATACTTTGAATTGCCTAATGTGTGTAACGGGGTAAGACCATGCCCAAGCAAGGTCAATTGCTTGGTCATGACCTTACTTGGTCACACTAATCACCACTTAATTAGAAAATTATGGTGACCTTTGGAGAGAAGAGGTCAATTTGTGACCTTTGGTGGAGCAAATTGACCAAACTCGTGACCTATATGTGGCGATATATGATTGGTTGACAATATTAATAATTAATAAAAAAAATATATATGAAAAAGGTGATATGATGTGGAGAGATGTAATTGGTTGAAAAGTGAAAAATGATTGAGTTGGTGACCTAGGTCGTGACCTTCTGCGTGGGAGGGTGAAAGTAGATCAAGATAAATAAAGTGGGATTAAGAGTAAAATCGGGTCGCGACCTAATTAGCGCGACCTCTGCTTAGGAATGGTCTAATGTGTGTAAGTGTGTAACGGGGTAAAGGACTAAAGGTACACGCAAGTTGCCTATTACGAAATGTTTAAAGTATCACAAAATCTCATTGAAGACGGCGATATCCGTCACAAGCTGAAGACGGATACCATTTCCTCTCACAAAATACCCATGAGAGGCAAGTGGGGAAGCACATGGGGGATGCCCCACCTTGTCCCCTCTCCCTTTTTGTGAGAGGTCTTCAGCTTGTGACGGGATTAACCCGTCACAAGCAAGACGCTTTGTTAAAGTATACGGGGAACTTTTACTTGATTCAAATTTCAAGCAGGACTGAGGACTCAATACTTCGATAGTCACAAATAAGAACATTTCAAATGTGATTTGAAATTTCAATTGACAAAATCAAATTTATAGTCGCTAAATCTTAATCATTTGTTTCGTTTTCATTGAATTACCCCATCACAATAAATATAAGGGTCTAAATATAATAGGTAAATAAATGATTGAAACAGAAAAAGTAGTTAACTAAGAGTGTTTATTTTCGCAATGCGTTATTTATTCAACGCACGCAGTACAGTAGTTTACTAATGGTGGATTCAATACTAATCTCAACTACCGAATTCAATATATAACACCCAAAATTGACCTATATTGTCTGAAAGGCAATATTAGAGATGTCAAGTCTACCTACGAAATAATCACTGTATAGATTCGACATAATATGTCCGACTCAAATCCAACCATGTTACCATTATCGAGTCAAATAATGACGTGATTCGAGCTGAACCATACTCGATCTTAATGATACAAATACTAAATACCAAAGTATGTAATTTGAATTGAATGAGCCCAAATTGGCACCTAATAAAAATGTGCAAACTAACTCACTAAGTCACTAGGTTCCAAAGAATTAGGAAGCACGAACAAATCAAAGGTTATAGAGTACCTTTTTGTAGGTCAAATGGTCAATCAAATGTTATACGGAGTACTTGTGAGTAAGATTCTTTTCATTAGTCTACGTTCCCACGTGCGACTCCTTTGGTGAAAATACTACAGTACTTCTCAAATATATTTCCTATGTTGTGGTATTGACACGACTTTTACTATTTTACATTACATAGCTCCATAGATTTTTTAGGTTAAATGTCAAATTTGTTTATTGGTCAGTCTTTCTTGTGACGGTCGTAAATTATTACCGAGAAAGAGTGATTATATTATGTTAATTTTTTTTTAATTATAAAACGGTCACTTTTATCTCGCCATAACTTACCAATCAAAAATTATAGTCTTGCCTATATTTAAGACATTTTGAGTTTTGAACACTCCTTGTCTAAATGATAGGTGTAGCAATCCATGCATAAACAATACAATAGTATTAATTACACATCCAAAGATATTTTAATCCTTCTCAATTATTTTTGTTAAAATTTAAAACAAAACTAAATATATAAACTGGATGTAGGATCCTATTTGTGTCATCTGTTATTCATTTTTAATTAATCACGATGGTCGCATTGAACATACATATTCTTTTCATTTTATTTATTTATTTATCTTTTATATTATTTATAAGGACGTATTATTTTAATCAAAGGAAAAAGATGACATGTATGTCAGATTGTCAGTATGTGTGTGACATAGCAAAGCAACAAGAAACGATTAGATCCGTAAGATAAAGATGATATCCATTAAATAATAAAGTCATTGACCATGCAAGCATAATCACATTGGAGATGACTAACCAGATTAATAAAGTTCGAGGGTTCCATTGATCGTAAGGCACATCATTTTCATGTTATATTTCAATTATAATAATACTACTATATACTTTATCTTTAAGAATATTGTATTATTAACGTAAAGCATTGGAGATTAATAACTTCAACATAAAGAATCATATCCATTATCACATAGACGTAATTAAACAATTCAAATTCGCGAAAATGGAATTGTGAATGCATGTAAAATTCAAAAATAATTGAAAATATTAACAGGATTCCGTATGAAAACAGCTTTATATACTACTTTGATTTCTCTGCCTTAATCATTTGTTTATCTTTAAACAAAGAATAAAAAAAAGTAAACAAATAAAATAAGACAGACGAAGTAACACGTATCATTAAAATATCCCGAGTTACAAAGTGGTAATTCAACATCTAGAATAACTATGGATGATTATCAACATCTAGAATAACTATGGATGATAATCAACTTAATGCTAATGACATCTCTTTAGTCTTTACCATTTCTTCAACGACCTAATCTCTTTAGCTTAAACATGTGATTAAATAAATGGGTATGGTTGATGATGTGGAGTACAATAATCTTCTTCCCAATATCCCACGTCACATGAAGACCTTTTAGTCAAACCTAACCTTAAGAAACACAACAATCACATATTGCCACGTGTCACTCCACATCATCAACCATACCCATTTATTTAACTTTAATAAATCAACCATGTATAAAAATTAACAATTGGTCTCCCTTGTGACGGGTTACCATTTGTGGCGGATATCTTGTGAGTTAAAATGGTAACAAAATGGGTTAGTGGAGAAAGGGGACCACATGAATAGTGTTGCAGAGAGAGAAAAAAGTGAAGATTTTGTGAGGTAAAATGGTATCTCATTTCATGAATAACGGATATGTCTATCATGTCACAAACAAGAATTTGTGAAAAATTAAACAACTTAGTAATATGGCAACTTACTTTTAAATATTTTTGTCACCCTTATATATACACACACACCCCTTCAATTCAATTTCTTCTATTCTTCTTCATCTCTCATTTTTCTCTTCATCAAACAATTTCTCTAGTTTCCAAAACCGTTTTACGACATTTTGTAAAAAAAGTCGTCAGCTTTTATATATTCCTGAACAAGAACACGGTTGTAAATGTGTGAACAGAATTTGAAATATATTCTTCTACGTAAATTCTTTGAAATTTTTCAAAAAAAAAAAAATCATATTGTTTTCGCTACTTTAATGTATTGGTTTCAGTTTCAGTTTGATATCGTAGTACAAAAATCAGGAGTCGGAATTGAAGACGAGTGAAAAACAAGTCATACACACAATATTACTTAGTAGGGGTGAATTGAAATAATTGATGGGCAATTGTTGTTGTATGAATAATTCCAAGTCATCGATGGTATGGGCCGGAGAGGATTGGGGGCCCGTAATATTAGAGAGGCCCAAAAAGAAAGAAGAGGTCCAATCGACTTTGGTAAATAGTACTCATAATACAGGAAGTGAGGTAAAAATAAAGATATCAAAGAAACGGTTAGAAGAATTACTAAGGAAGGTAAATAAATCAAGTAGTATGTTAGAAATGAAGAAAATGAAGGGCAGTAAAACTTTATTGCAAAAGGTTATCGATAAAAGTGATTATTTTGTGGTACATCATGTACGACATTGGAAGCCCGCTCTTCAAAGCATACCCGAATCTTGACTAGTTAACTATAGTATCTTAGTTAATTAAAATGAGATGACTATATCAGGTGGTTAGTTCGTTTGTAAATTGTAATTGATTTTATTATATAGATAGATTTGGGGAGCATGTGTATAGAATTACGTGTGCATGGGGTAGTGTCTTTTTTCGTTTCTATATATAGTTGACAATTTACAATAATACTAATTGTGCATCTTATCTATGTAGTCACTAGTCAAGGGATCGTGTTAATAATTAACCTTGAACATGGATAATAATGCACTTGTTCAACTATCATGTGATATATACTGTATTATTTTGCTATTGTTTTTTTTTTCTCATATAGATTTGATTTGAAATCCCATTATTGGCTAATGGAGTCACATACAACACCTTGAGAATAGTGTAACTATCGTCAGAGACGTTTTAAGGATTCAGTTGACGCCTTGACGGGATGCGTAAAATCAATGAAATTACAGAAGTGCCGGAATTAAGTTTTCGATAGTACAATGGGAATTATGGTTCTAACATAATAATTTTTTATGTGATTATTCAAAATTACACAACGTGAATGGTAAAAAAAAACATTGAATAAAAAAAATGCTCACTAGAAGTATCGAACTCATGACCTTTAAATCATCACTGTACTAACATAATTATAAGTTCTTATTACTCATAATTGATAAAAATAAGTTGCTAGACAATTAAGACATATTTCGACTCTCATAGTTAAAACGATTTTGTATTTGTATATATATTGTTGGTTTGAAGATTTATATTTATAATAACCTCTTACATACATTTTACCAAAAAAAAGGACATATTTTAACTATCCTCTTATTAATATGAGACGTTCACATATAAAATACAAATAAGCTAAGTTTGCCATTATTGTCAAAAAAAAAAAAAAAAAAAATAATGAACTGCCTAATTTCGATATGGATCAAAGACCTATATCTTAGATTCATCATTCATGTGACCGAATATATCTTAGCCTAATGATTAAAATGAAAGTATTGTATGTAGACGTCAATTAACTACTTAATCGATAAAGAGTCATGACATGCGATACTCATAACCCGACTTCCAACCTCGTTAATTAAAAAATAAAAGCAAGTTATGACCATCTCTCGTGAGCCCAAGACCAGCAAATGCCAAGCTCGTGTAGTTTAGGTAGCCGTAGTAGTTAGTAGTTGGAAGGTCTAAACAAAATAATTGAAGATTCCGGCGGTTTGTTGCAGATAATTTTTCAGACAATAATTCTGTTAGAAAAATTCTTCATGTTTAATGAGGATCAAGAATGCAATACAACATCCATTTCTATTCACATTGTTTTTGCTTTTTAAAAAAATTGGATTATGGAGTCGGATTTAAAGTATGATTTAAGTCTCGAGGTAGCTATAACATTGTTAGTGAATCGCATCGCCTTAAATCTACGTGATCTATTTATGTGATAACAATTAAGTATGTGATAACTCGATAAGTTTGTCTTAATATAAATCAAACTCACATTACACAAATACTTCTATATAATAGTATGTACTCAATATTGCACAAAACATGTACGAGGTGTCTTAAATATAAGTCTGTCTAATACAAAACGCATTAAAGCATCATAACATTACTATTTAACTATTGTATTAGTGTCACCTTAAAAGCTTATAATGAAAATGAGAAATTATTATAAAACTATTTTCATATTTTCCACTATAAACTCATATTTAATGAATCAAACGAAGAATCCCCTTAAAAGCTGTATTTAGATAGCAAACGAGGACAAACCGAATTGTCAGATCAAGTTTTGAGAACCCTAAGTCCATAACTAATTTATAATAGAATTATTTTTCTTTTGTTTTCATTAAATTGGTTTCGATTATGCATATTTTTTGTAAGTGCCGTAGTTATTGTTTTCTTTAAAAAAAAAAATGAATAAAAAATAATAAAAATAAAAATACTAGAAAAAGGACAGGACAATGGTGTAATAAATACGTAAAAATAAATGAAACAATGGCGTTGTACTTGTATCTAAGTTAGTGCAAACATTATTGGCATTTTCTCCTTTAATTCACTGTCCCTGTGAACCCTTCACACATTAACTATACAACCAAGAAAAATGAGATTATAGGTCCACATTTATTCCAACTCCACCATTAATGCATTCTACACTATACACCTACATTGCTCATTTCTCACTTGACCCACTTCTTTTTTATTTATTTTAAATTTCCTCTCTTTGTCAACTCTTTTTACCTAAATTTATTCTATATTTTGTAGAGCTGTATTGAATACCTGAACGGTTTCAGATGATGATTCATTTCAATTAATTTAAATCTTTTTAGACTAAGGATCTAAATGTTGTTGTTGCTGCTGCTGTTATAGTATAATATAAACTAATTAGGCAAACTTGTTCGGATATACAGATAAGTTAATGAATAGACTTCTTAGGTTTGAGGTTTTCATACATAAAAGTTTGTAATCAATACGATCATTTACGCCTTTCATAATGGTTTTCACCATTGCTTATGAGTCGTCTCTAATACAGTAGTTTGAGTGTTTGACCATAATTTTCGTCATTAACATATATAGGTGTTGTTTGGCCTAGCTTTAGAAGTACTTTTGTAAATGAAAAAGTAGAAGTTAGGCCAAATACTATTGTTTAGGAAGTTTAAAACTACTTTTAGAGCATCCGCAAAGGTGAGGCTCCCCATATTTTCTCTTTCCTTTTCTTATTCGTCCACCTCATTTTCCACTAACTTTTCCATTTACCCTCCCCATTTCATAACTACATCTATGCAACAATGGGGTTCCCCAATTCACACACAAAAATTTGGAAACCTCCCCAAAAGTAACACAAATTGCCTTACTTTTTTTTGGGGACCTCCCCTAAAAACAGTGGAGCCTCAAATGTTGGGGAGCTTGGTGCAACAATGAGGAGCCCCATATGAGGAAAGAGAGTGTATATGGGGAGCTCGATTTCCACTTTTGCGGATGCTCTTAAAAAGTCATAAACTATCCACTAGGCCACTAGAAGTAGAAGTAGCAAATTGGTGCTTCTACTTCTACTTCTAATTTTTGTTTGTATATATAAGATTTTTTTTTATCACATGCAAAAAATAATATTTGAGTGTCTATACAAATTATTTCCAAATTTCGTCAATATAAATATCATTCAAATGAAAATATCTGGGGTACATGTGATTTTTTAAAAGAAGAAACAAAAAATTGCTCACTTGACCAAACATATCAAACAATGAAAAACATTTTTTTTAAAAAAATTTGGCCACACACTTACAAATTTTCTAAGAAGTAGTTTATAAAGAAATCCTTTTAAAAAGAAAAAACACTTTTTATAAAAGCAAGGCCAAACACCCCCATAGATTAATTTTTTACACAAATTCTTATTTGTGACGGAAGGTATCCGTCACAAATAAGAGACGGATACCATATCCCCTCACAAATTACCCATTTGCCTTGAGTGGGGGAAGCACATGGGGGGACCCTCCTTTGTCCCCTCTACCCATTTCCTCTCACAAACTACCCGTCGCAACCCGCGACCCGTCGCAAGCAAGACTTACACAATTTTTTATACCTAATGCACACCATAAATTCATATAATTTTTACTTTTGTGGTAAAAGTTTTAAAATATTGATCCTAAAAAGTAATGTAGAAGATCCCTTAAAATTAGAAGAGTATTTCGTCCCAAACATATGGCCCTGTTTGGTACTCAACAGATTATAATTAGTAGAAGCAGATTGGTCAAATAGATTACAAAAGACAAATTTGATTGACATGTTT
This sequence comes from Silene latifolia, assembly GCF_048544455.1. Classification (NCBI taxonomy): domain Eukaryota; kingdom Viridiplantae; phylum Streptophyta; class Magnoliopsida; order Caryophyllales; family Caryophyllaceae; genus Silene; species Silene latifolia. Next base: position 127,153,715 of record NC_133532.1, on the reverse strand, counting down.
GACTAGTATATTACAATTAGCAAATTTAGTAAAAGTATTTGGTAATTAGCGGATTTATTAGGTTAATAGATTGTTGCATACTTGTGTAAATTATAGACAGATTCATTTTTTTACAATCTTTTAAAGTGAATATGACGGGGGGAGCAACATATTGGAAAACAGTAGACTGAAGCTCAATCTACTGTTTCAATATGCCATTTACCAACACGTAATTTAGTAGATTGTTGAGTCAAACATGCTAAAAGCCTTGATTTCTTAAATATGCTGAAATTTCATCAATCTACTATTGACCAAGCACGCCCAATTACCCATTATTTGAGATTATATTCTTAAATCGTTTCAAGACAAAATCCAAACCGTTAAGAAAAAAATAGAACGAAATGAAGAGAATCCAAACCCGATTTTTTTTTTGATTAGGTAATAAAACTAGATTGATCCTCTAAGGTAGGACCAACTTATCTCATCCTTTAGAATGATAGAGGTAAGTTGAAGCCACCAGCTTTCAAACCACCTCGAGAGGTTTGGACATAAGTGTCCAATATAAGCCATAAAGTCGGCAACTTTGTTAACTTCACGAAAGCAATGTTTAATTATCACTTCATCAAAGAACTGAAGATCTAATTTTACATTCTTGATAATACTAGAAATTTCCCAAGGAATTTGCCAAGTACTACGTATTGACGTATTGAGTTGATAACACATAAATTATCACCTTCTACAATTAACTTCGAGATTCCTAAGTATTTAGCTGCTAAAAGATTCCTAAGTATTTAGCTGCTAAAAGATTCCTAAGTATTTAGCTGCTAAAAAGCCTTCTTTTAAAGCGAGAGCTTCAGCAACAAGAATACTATTAGATCCGCACTTTTTTGCTCCTGGCAAAACGACTTTTCCATTATGATCTCTTATAGAATATCCTAGAGCAGCTTTATTACCATCTATTTTTGATCCGTCAAAATTTAGCTTTAGAAACCCATTTTTAGGTTTCTCCCACCAAATTTCTTCCTTTGTAGTATTTCTAACTGACACGTCTCTATCAGGATTGTTAAGATCCTTATGTCTAGTCTCATTCCAAATCCAAACCCGATTTGTTACCTCTAAAACCCCTCCATTTAATTTTGTGTTTTTACCTTCTTCCCTCATTAACTATCACACTACTCTCACTCTCTCATTCATGGCTACTTTCTCTTTCTCTCTCAATAACTCCCTTTCTTCCTCAATTTGCAAAATACCCTCTTTGTAATTCAGTGTTCTCACCTAATTTTCGAAATTTGAGCAACTTTGATGCTTCAAAACAAATCAAATTCTTCTTAAATTAGCTATTTCAGCATAATTTTTCCATTTTTTTGTTACTGTTTTACAGGAATGAGAGGCGGATTGTTGATTTATCTCACCAAGCTCCAATCTTTCAGCTGTTTTCTTGTATTATTCTGTAAGTTCTTGTAGCTCATACACTCTTGATTGATTTTAATGTATGGTTATATGTTTAATTTGTGATTTTAATTAATTGGGTTAAATTGCATTAATGAATTCAGCTAAATTTCTGGGTTTATTTTGCGGAAATTTGTGATTTTTGTGATGTTTAGCATCTTTTGAGAAATGGGTATTTCATAGCATTGTTTGTTTTCTGGTGGATATATGTTGCTTACAGGATTCGAACCCAGGTCATGAGTACCACCCCTCATCCCCTCGTGACTTTACCCGCTAGGCTAGTTGATATCTGCTATTTCATGGATTAGCATTGTAGTGTGTGGTTGAAAGGTGAAATCTTTAGTGTTAATTTTAGGTAATGTTTGTTTAGCTGTGTAGAAATTAGTGCTGTTTTTGGAGAGATGGGGAAATAATTGATTTAATTGGGATACTACATTGTGGTTGAAGACCTCTATAGTTTTGGTTCATGTGTTGTTTGTTCTAGGGTGGTAGAGTAATGGAAGGGGATGGAAGGGAATGAGGTCATTTCCGTCGAAATTCTACAATGGAGGGTTTTGAATTACTCCCTCTGTCTCGATCATTTGTTTTTCTTTGATTAAAATGCCCCTCATAATGAATATGAAAGGTAAACAAATGACTGAGACGGAAAGAGTAGCTTTTAGGCCGAAAAGATGGATCCCTCGATTTTCCTCTAGCCAAACTTAATAGTCCCACAATGGAAGTTGCCCTTCCTTTACCCTCCACATCTCTCCATCTAGTCGAGGCCTAAATGAGCCTTGCCTGCTATATTCAACCTCGGAGTAGATTTCATTGGTATTTGTTTTATCGTAAAGTTATAGGTTCTTCTAGTATTGTCATTTCAAGTATGAATTTTTGTGGCTCTATTGAATGCTTAAGCGTACGTCAGGGGCCTCAGGCTCTTCAATTCAAGCAGGAATTATAGTATTTCGGCTGCCAGCTCTCAAAATTTAATCAACGTATGATAGCAAAGTTCACTAGATTGTATCCTTGATGTTTAAGTTTGCGTAACTAGCTCTCAAAATTTATCAACGTAGAGATAAGACTTGTTGTTCTTCCTTTCTTTAGTCTTATGGAATTATGTCTGTGTATCAACTGGTTTCCGCTGCCAGCTTGACAGATATAGATGTATAGAACTCCACGACTTTCTTTGTAAGAACATATTACATATGTGTTGTTTAACTGTTAATCCACCGAGCAAGTGAGCATAGGTATCTAAGTTTTTGGTAATGGTTGAACATATGGCAAACGATTTTGTCCCATTGTCATGTTAAGTAAGTTATTATAGGGTGTCATATTATCAAATTAAATCATTACTCAAAAACTTTAATGTTTGCTTTTGGTCTTAGATAAACATATCGAAGACATCGTCTTGCAATCAATAAATGTTGCTTTTAGATTTTAGGGCCGGATTCTGTTATTAAAATTTAGATTTTTTCATGCATAGAATTGTCTTTCTGAAGGTCCTTATTTCGGAGTATTTTACTAATAAATTTACGAAGCTTATCATGGCTAACAAAAACTCTGGTGCAGATTTCAATGTATCATATTGTTCCCAATTAAATGATCTCAGCGGTTCCGCCCCAGATGGCTTCTTGCCCATGTCACCAGAAGGAGGTCCTCAACCCCTTTTCCCCTTTTTGGCACCTTCACCTTTGTCTCCATTTACAAATAGCACTATTCCTAAATTATCAGGTACGATAGTACATATGGTAACCATCTTTTTGCTCAAGTACGAGTACTCTCTTCATTCTATTTATATGGTCCGCATTTGACCTTTATGGTCAAGTCAAAGTCTCCATTTTAAACGATATTTTCTCACAATATTCAATAGCTAAATTTTTAAGATTAATATCGAAAAAAAACAGTTTTTTATTTGATGAATCAAACATGGTAAGTGAGGATCTCCTATCCCATTTATCTCTCCTTGTGACTCATTTGAAATATTTAAAATGGACAATAAATGTGTTATCTTGGTAATGTGGTCAAGAGGATAGATAAATTGGGTAAGGCACGGGATACCAAAGGGACAAATGATCCTCACTCAAGTGTTACATGGCATTTCTACTAACACCCGAAGAAATTAATGGTCAAAGTTGATATAGGTCGACTATCAAAGTTAAAAGGGTAAATTTGGGATTGAGGTCGTATTTGAGTGCTAGAATTCTTCACTTAGGTTGCCTCTTGTTCTCTGCAGGAGTGTGTCCTTTTGACTTCTCTGCTTCTGAAAATCTTATGGGTATAACATCAACCGACTGTTTCACTGCTTTCGCACCATTCTTGGCTAATGTAATATGCTGTCCTCAGTTACAAGCCACCTTAGCTGTTTTAGTAGGTCAGTCTAGTAAAGATACAAAACTTCTTGCTCTCAATAAGACGCTCGCAAGTAATTGCCTCTCGGATGTTGACCAAGTACTAGTGAGTCAAGGTGCGAATGACAATCTTCAACAAATCTGCAATATTCATTCATCCAACCTAACCGAAGGCTCGTGTCCTGTCAAAGATGTTAGTGAGTTTGAGGCAACCGTGAATACTTCTAAGCTTCTTGCTGCATGCGGCAAGATTAATCTCGTGGATGAATGTTGTACCCAAACTTGTCAGAACGCTATATCTGAAGCTGCTCAGAATATTACCTCCAAAGATGGTGATCTGGGTAAAGTCCCTCAGCTTTCAGTTATTGCTGAAGATTGTACAACCATTGTTCAAAGGTGGTTGGCAAGTAAGCTTCACCCTTCACGTGCAAAAGAAGTACTAAGGGGGCTGACAAATTGCAATATCAACAAAGGTGAGTACGCAACCAAGTTTTTAACTTTCCCTCTGAATGATCTGCTGCCTAGGATGTGTAGAAAAGTTCCGTCCAAGTACTATCCGAATACATATCCTACAGAACTCATACATGAGCCGATAAATGTAAAATTTCCCCATTCTAAACGTGGAGGTCTGGGACCCTTTCTTTTGGTAGACTGAGGGGAATATAATGGTGCTTTCAGAGGCTTATTTAAAAACTCAATTTCCTAAACTGTTTTATTTTGCTATGATACTTCGAATCTGAACTCTGGTAGCGTGTCTGACACCCCGACTGCCCGTATTGCATGACAGTCCGACCCTTCATTTGGGTTCAGAAACATAAAACTTTTTCACAGATAGTCGTGTTCGACGCTCAATTGCAGTGGAGTCGAAGTGACATAGATATCTATTCCAATTGACAAACTCAAATCTGACTTGACAAAATTTAGTGATTTTGTGCCGTTATCAAGACCATATTACTAGGCATCCTTCGTCTGCTTATACGACGGTCTTTTGTTATTTTTTTGAATTCACAGTGTGTCCGTTAGCTCTTCCCGATACTAAGCTTGTGGTGAAGAAATGTGCCAATGTAATAAGTGATAAAGTAGCATGCTGTAGTGAGCTCGAAAGCTACTTGAGTCACTTGCAGAACCAGAGCTTCATCACTAACTTGCAAGCCGTCAATTGTGCCGCTGCGCTTGGGATGAAGTTACAATTGCAGAATGTCACCTCAAATGTTTATAACCTTTGTTCTGTGAGCCTTAAGAAATTTTCCCTCCAAGGTATTTCATTCTTGCTTCTTCATTTCTCTATGCATTTCGATCTTTTCGTTTGGAAATTATTCTTGCAAGACTAATGTGTTTTTCCTTGTTTGTTCGACGCTATCTGATGGATGACAACTTCAACAGCTGGAATCCAAGGTAATTTCTCTGATGATTATACGGTGATGTCTATCGACTAGTTTCGTAATACATACGACATGATAGATGAACCATCTCAACCAAAACCTTAAGGTGATGGTTGAGGCCCAACTATTATAAATATTCCTATTACGCTCCCTCACTCAAATGCCCATTGGGCTTGAAGAGTGGTTGGTTAGTTGGTTGTGCACCGGCTCCCCCGTACCGTGTGCTGGAATTCCACTTCGAGTTTTTGAGGAGTTTTGAGGTTGCCAGGATTTGAACCCGTGACCTTCGGTCACACCGGCTCTGATACCATGATAGATGAACCATCTCAACCAAAACCTTAAGGTTATGGTTGAGGCCCAACTATTATAAATATTCCTATTACGACATTCGTTGCCTATTTAGTTACTATGTCACTTTTTAGTTAATGTTTTTGACACCTGCTCTTTAACTAAAGTATAGTTACACTTTTCGTTTCTTTGGCATGGTTTTGGTTCAGAGTCCGGATGTCTTCTACAGAGCATGCCATCAGATGTGACTTTCGACCAGACTACAGGAATTACCTTCCTGTGCGACCTGAATGACAACATTCCAGCTACCTGGCCTTCTGCAAATCAATTGACATCAACATCTTGCAGTAAAAGTATTCACTCGTTACCACTCTTCCGCTTTTCTCCCCTTTTTGTTAATTAACTCAACCATCAATCATTGACTAACGTTGACCGAATTGTTTGCATCGCAGCAGTGAACATTCCTGCACTTCCCGCTGCTGCTTCTGGACAAAATGGTCAGCTTGATCCCTTTCGCTTTTTAGTTTTTAAACCGTCTTGCATGAATGCTGTGCTCAATGCTTTTCTGGAAATTTGCATAATAAAGTGTTGTACTTTCCGATCCCTTTCATTTCTGAAACGTCTTATGCATGTAACTGAATTGTTCTCAGGTCGGCGCATGAAACACCATGTGTACTATTTCCTCATCTTTCTGTTAGCAGTTCCAGCTCTTGTATAAGTAGATCTCGGTACAAAAACAAAGTATCACGCAGAATCGACTTGTTTGTATAAGTTAATGGAGACTACAAAAACCCGAAGGATATTCTGGTTTTGGAGAAGAGCTGAAATCGGGTGATGTGATTTTTATTTCTTCATAGTAGTTGTAGAATTATTTTTCCGAAGAGATGTGTGGTTAGATTTTGTATAGATAGCTGTGAAATTCATAAGAACATTCTCTTTATAAACAATCATACTAATGTATAATTTATTCGACGGTTGTACCCTATGTATATTTTTCCATGGCTCCAAAGGATAAATGTTCCGAAATTTAGGTACTCCCTCGTTTATTATCGTAATAATCTCGGCTTGTAACATTTTTTTTTCTTTCGAGTTCATACCGAGTAGTATAAGCTAGTCAATATATAACATAAGCTAGTTTTGCTGATAAAATCATCGCTCGGTGATATGGTTTCGGAAAACTCGGTCCTTTTTAGTGTATTAAACATATATAGGGAGTACTAACCTAAATCTGTAATCTATGGAACCGAGTGAAAAGCAAGATATACGAACCTACCTGTGTGAAAAACTCGACACTCGGACTCTTTATAAAATTTATATTCCTTCACCTACCCGTGTATAACACTCGATACTCGAACATTGTAGGAAACTCGAATAACTCGGTTTAAGCCACAAGCCCACAATATGTATTTACGGCCTTTTTATTTTATTTTATTTTATTTTTTATTTATGAAAATTGTTGAGTTGAGCACTTGGATACGATCAGTAAAGAATACATTTGAACAAGTTTGAGTAACATAGACAGATAGATTGAGGATATTCGAGTTACTTATTTTGTATGGAATAAGTATTTTAAACGAACTCCCCTTTTTACAAATTATGAGATTTTCTAATTCTTACGTTTTATGGGGGCAACCAAACAACACCTTAGTATAATGTTTTTTTTTTTTTAATAAAAGGAACGTCTCATAGGCTCACATTATAAAATATCTTATTCTATAATCTGTGTAACGTAAACTCGGTAGTAGTTAGACGCTATGACAACCATGCATACACGTCCGTTGATGTTTTGGTGGTTGAATAAATAGCAACGTATGTAGTACTGTACCAAGTTGTGTGGGGTGCTTTTGGTATTGCACATTTGCACTCCCTAGATTTGGGCAGTTTACCTTAACTGCTGAAAACTGTAGCCTGAACAATTGGTCTCTAGATACTGATCAAATAATTCAATATCCTGACTTGTAGTAAGTTGTGTAGTAAGTTAGTTGAAAACGTCATTAATGCAATGTCTGATCTCCACACATTTACACTCGAGTCCTCTATACAGTAGACAATTAGTAAAATATTGCGGAGTAGGAGATATGAAAAATGTGATAACGTCACTAGCTGGTACTAAATTTTAGTATTTTATGTGAGAACGGTGGTACTAAGTTCAGTATCACATGTCACCCTCACCCTGGTATACCTATTCTTGTTTCTTATTCCTATTATATATACTCCCTCCATACCAGACCAATGGTAACATTGACCGTTTTGCCACTATTCATGGCCGTAGGGAATCTTCGATATTATTCTTAATCTATAAGACAAAATATAGTCATGCGAGATCTTGTTTGATTTATCGTCATGAATGCTATAAGAATATCCAATTTTTATAATTTTTAATAATGTGTAACAAAAGATATTTACGTTGCAAAACGTGTCTCGACAATTGTGAAAAAGTCAATGTTACCATTGATGTGGTATGGAGGGAGTACATATGTAGACCTGGGGACACGTCGGGTTTGAGTCAGCCCGAGCCGGGTCGAGCCTAACTCATCTAGCTCCAAACCAGCCGATGGGAGAGGCGGGCCAGGTCGGGCTAGCGAGGGTTAGCTCAATCCTGGCCCTGAACTGGCAAAACCATTTCTATCTTTCTTAATTTGTTTTTTGGCGGGCTCGGAGCGGGTTGAGATGCAAAAGTTAGGCCTAAAAAGGCCCAAGAGAGTCACACCGGGCCGGGCTATTGTAACAGACTGCAGGCTGAGGAAAGTGTAGCATATGAGCCGGACCGGGCCAGCCCACCCAAATAACCAGGTCTAATATATATATATATGTCTCAATATGTTTGGTATGTAAGCAACCAAGACATCCACACAAAATAGAATCACAATATATGGATTCTAAAGGGAAAGACGACTATAACGAACACCTACTCCCTTCGCCATCATCACAACCACAACCACCACCACCACCTCAAATCGGCGAGGATGTAAACTCGGCCCTCGAAAAAACCCTTTCGAACCGTGACTTAGCCACAGTCCAACGATGGTGGCTAGCGACATGGCTCGAAATGAAATACTTAATCCCATTAGCAGGACCAGCCATAGTAGTATACTTACTTAACAACGTTATATCGGTTTCGACACAAATATTTTGTGGACATCTTGGTAATCTTGAGCTTGCTGCTGCTTCTCTTGGTAATACTGGCATTCAAGTCTTAGCTTATGGCCTCATGGTATATATACGTTCTTCTTTTATTATGTTCATTTTACATTTCGTTTTATTTAATTTATTTTGTCTTAAACTAATTATCGTTCTTGGACCGTAAATAATCATTACTGTCGGATTTAAGCATTTAATACCTTCTATATGCGGTATTAACTTAGGAATTAAGTATTAAATTACACATTACTCAATGTAGTTAATAAAAATACCGTCTAGTTAGTAGGTAGATAGATTAGACGAGTAACTTTTTAGTTACTCGTGTTCTCCTAAAATTAGGATTTCTGTTAGAATATAAAACAAATCAAGGAACTTCAACCATCAGCTTAAGCTTTTGGTTGAGATGGTTTCTTGACATGGTATCAGAGCCTGGTGACCGAAAGTTCACGGGTTCGAATCCCACCCCCTCTATTCTAAAGTGGATAATCAGAACAGGCCAGAGAATCTCGCCGGCACCCACAAAAGAGGGCCTTCGTGTGAGGGGGAGTGTTAGAATATAAAACAAATCAAGGAACTTCAACCATCAGCTTAAGTTTTTGGTTGAGATGATTTCTTGACAATTTCTTGTATAAGGTTTATAGGTAATGTTGCCTTATATCTTACTAAAACATCCCTACTAAAAAATGTTTCAATGATTAGGGTGATTTATAGAGGCGTAAATGCATAATATTGTTTTAATTTGATGATTATGAATTTTATTCAATAATTTTCGGTTTTTTTTAGAACATTTACTCTGAAATTAATCTATGGTTATAAACATAAAAAAAAGAAGCCGAAAGTTCAGTACAAAGTGGCGGAGCCCTTCGTTTTGTGGGGGGAATTCCATTAGTTGCGAATTGGTAATGCCGTAAAATAAATGTTGAAAAAATCGAAAATATTAACTAAGAAATTTCAAATTTTTTAATGTTTAACAGGGACAAACGCCCATGCTAGCCCCCTAAATCTGCCATTGTCAGTAAACGTCTCTTATTTGAATTTTAGTAGTGTGTGATAATCTTAGTCTCAAATTTGCATCATTTAGTCAAATACTTGGGATTTGGCAAGACATTTCTTCCCTATCAATTCAAATACTAGGGATTTGGCAATCAAGCATCTCTATGGTGGGAGTGGGTGACATTGAAAAGACCTTACACTTTGAATTTTATTAGGAGAATATGTTGTCCCCTTTCAATCACTCTAAATCATTCACGCCTCTCGATTATTGCCTCCGTTTATTTCATTTCCATGCATTTGTTCAATATATATAATAATATGAAGAGTATTTAATAAAATGTATGAAAATGAAATGAATACATGGTATACTAATTTCCGTCTAAAATGAAATACGAAAAATTAACTTTTAATTTTACGACAATCTCATGTAAGTTTTCATTATCGACTACTACTAGTCTAATTACATGAACATAATACAAATGTAGCTCGGGATGGGAAGCGCAGTAGAGACATTATGTGGACAAGCATACGGGGCAAACAAATACGATATGCTCGGAATTTACATGCAAAGATCGACGATCCTCCTAACCGTCACCGCAATACCATTAACAATGGTCTACATATTCTCAAAGGACATCCTCTTAATACTAGGAGAGCCAGAGGACATAGCTTCAATGGCCCAAATTTTCATACTTGGGCTAATTCCACAAATATTCGCCTACGCTTGTAATTTCCCAATCCAAAAATTCCTCCAAGCCCAATCCATTGTCTTCCCTAGCGCGTACATCTCAGTCGCGGCCCTAGTGTTTCACATTTTCGCGTCTTGGTTTGTGATGTTCAAGTTGGGTTGGGGTTTGCTTGGAGCTTCATTGGTACTTAGTTTCTCTTGGTGGATAATTGTGGTGGCTCAATTTGTATATATAGTGTGTAATAGTCGGTTTAAGTATACTTGGACCGGGTTCAGTTCATCCGCTTTTAGCGGGCTTTGGCCTTTTCTCAAGTTATCCACTTCGTCGGCCGTGATGCTCTGCTTGGAGACTTGGTATTTCCAAATTTTGGTGTTGATTGCTGGATTGTTTGACAATGCTCAGCTTGCTTTGGACTCCCTCTCTGTAAGGTATGATCATTCACATAAAACGACTCGTTAAACAGCTGTCAACTTGCTTAGTTGGTAAAGTCGTGGACGGTGGTACTCATGACCTGTGTTCAAATCTGCCCTCGTGGCTCCCTTAACACGAAAAAAACGGGATATTCTCCCGTGTACCTCTGAACTTTTTCGTTAAACTTTGACTGACAATAGTTCTGTGTTACGAGTTCAGAAAACGGTAATTTTTTTTTTCAAACCAATTATCTCGTCAAGACCTTGAATTTGAAGAAAAAATTCACCGCTTTTTGAACTTTTAGCCAGTAGTTATGGTTGGTCAAAACTTTTTTAACGTATAAACTTTGACCGACCATAATTTCCGACTACGAGTTGATACGTCGGTGAATTCTTTTTCAAAATGAAGACCTCTTAAAGACGGTCAATTTGAAAAATAAGTTTATCGTATTCTGAACTTGTAGCCAAAAGTTATTGACGGTCAAAGTTTTTTTTTCAAGAAAAGAGGTGTACATCTTAGGAAATGAAAAAGTTGAGGGGTACACGAGAGAATAGCTAAAAATTCGATTCTGACCCATACCATGTTATATAGACTCGGGTTTTTTAGGTACTGGATTAATTTTGTTCTAAATGTGTGTAAATTTTGTGATGGCAGCATGTCAATATCAGGATGGGTGTTCATGATCTCACTGGGATTCAATGCAGCTGCAAGGTTAGTATACGGCGGTCTTTTATATCAGACGGTCTTATACAAGAATTTCCAGATGTTATTATAATGCTATGTTTTGGCTTGTGCAATGTTGATAGTGTAAGGGTGAGTAATGAGCTAGGAGCAAGGCATCCAAAGTCAGCATCATTTTCAGTAGTGGCAGTAACAGCAATGTCGTCCATCATCGCGCTAATATGCGCTATCCTTGTAATCATTTTCCGGTATCAGCTCAGTTATATCTTCACTGGTGGTACTGAAGTTTCTAATGCAGTTGCTGAACTGTCTCCTTATCTAGCCATCTCCATGTTACTCAATGGTGTTCAACCTGTTTTATCAGGTATTACAAGTGTACTGTCATGGTAACTACTAATATAGTTAGTAGTAAACTTAATCAATCTGATGCTGATAAGGTAGCCACAAGGGCGATTTTGATGCTGACGGGATTTAAACCCAGGTCATGAGTACCATCGCTCATGACTTTACCAACTAAGCTAGTTAACATCTGCATCTATTACGACGTACTCGTATATAATATGTCATTAGTTTTACTTGTACTTGAAGGTGTGGCAGTTGGATGTGGATGGCAAACATTTGTTGCCTATGTAAATGTGGGATGCTATTATGTGGTTGGGATACCTCTTGGTGTGCTCCTTGGTTTTTACTTTAATCTCGGAGTTAAGGTATATATCGTTCTTCTCATATACTGTCAATTAAGTAATAGTTTTTCTAACATGTGCTCGTAAAGAGATTTATTGTCAAACTTTTCATTTAAGTCTCTTTTAACACGTCCTTATAGGGCACATGTTAGAAAAACCGAGTAACTAGCTTCTTAAATTAGTCATAGAACGAGTGCTAATTTTCCTTAATCGAGTTTAATTTATTGTTTTTTTGTGTTTCCAAAATTCATTATGTTAGGGATTATGGGGAGGAATGATTGGAGGTACAATAATTCAAACTTTGATCTTATTATGGGTCACCTACAGGACTGATTGGGAAAAAGAGGTAAGTTTTATCATATTTTGGTTTTCGATTCTTATTACTAAGCAAGTTTATTTAGTCTAATAAGTCAAGGCGCAGGCGCGAAGCTAAGAAGCAATGCGTAATTAAGAACAGGATTGTCATCAAGTATTGAGTGATAATGAGGTTAAATTTGTTATTTGTAGGTAGAGAAGGCCGTACAACGACTAAATACATGGGACGCGAAGAAAGTGCCTCTTCTCGAGTAAATCATGAATAATGACAACTATATATGAGCAATGCGGTGTGTGAAGCAATATCACATTCATTCGGAGGCACCAGACAGCTGCAACTCCGACATGCAAAAATGAGTGGCGTAGCAGTTTAAAGGCTTCCTAGAGATAAATGCATGTATCGAAAAGGCGATACAATGCACAAGAATAAGAACCGGAACTTCACTACATTATTGGTTTCATAGGAAGAAAAATGATGGCAGTTCATTTAGTTTAGTTTTTCTGAATCAATTTTTACGACTACAACCCATTTTTAACGCGGTTAACCCTTGGTTATAGATGTCTGTGAATCACAGCGGGTTCTACGGGTGCTTTTGAATTCCGTCAGCCCTGTGGTCACGGTTATTGTTCAATTAATGCTATTTCCATTGTAATGTACCTAGCGGGGACGGTCGCAAGGCTGAATTCTCAGCTAGCGTCACTTGTTTTTTTTGGGATATTCTACATGGTACCCCTCAACTTTTCGACTTTCTACGTGGTACCCCTACACTTTTTAAAACATACATGGTACCCCTAATTGTTGTCATTATGACTAAGTATACCCCTAAACTTTATTTTCCGTCAATTAAACTCAGTTTTAGGCATTAAGTGATGACTTGGACGCGTAACCAAGTTTGTTACTCATCATCCTAATAGAGCCTAATAGAGTCCGTCAATTAAACTTTATTTGAGCCTAATAGAGTCCTTATGTCATGGGATGATAAATGACAAGCTTGGTTACGCGTCCAAGTAATCACGTAACGCCTAAAACTGAGTTTAATTGACGGAAAATAAAGTTTAGGGGTATACTTAGTCATAATGACAACAATTAGGGGTACCATGTATGTTTTAAAAAGTGTAGGGGTACCATATAGAAAGTCAAAAAATTGAGGGGTACCATGTAGAATATCCTTTTTTTTTTTGGTTGACCAGGAGTATCCCCTACTGACAGTTGGGACAATTTCCTTCAAGGTATTGAAGGCAATTTAATGGGTTGACCCCTCCGAAGTTTGGCTTTTTTATTCGCAAGAGTAGGAATCGAACCCATGACCACTTGTTTAAGAGATGAGAGTCCTTATCACTCAGACCAGCCAACTTTGGTGTGGGTTATATGCAGGTTATCAACCGAGTGTGAAGAGGCGACACTGCCCTTGACTCGGAAAATCTGCTTAACATATTGCTGCTTGGTAGTGTTTAGTATTCACTGGTGTGTTTTCGTCACCTATGAAACTCCGTTAATATGTAGGCAACCGGTATTATCAAACAGAACATGCATCGTTGTCTACTTTCCGATTCAGTATAAATTCCTTAGGGATCCCATCTAAGAAAATGATTATAATGACAAACAATGTGAGTTATGTGACAACAGATGGAAAACCTGCAAAACAGAATGACACAATTGACCATACCAACATCTATCACCACAACTTGGTAGATTTATAATTATTTCCTCCTCCGACGACGACTTTCATTGTTTAGGACCTTATTCATTTATCACTGAAATATGGGCCGTTGTTGCTCAGTATGTGGATTATATATTTGATGTATTACCACCAACTAGTTTTATTCCCGTGCAAAAAATGCACGGGTCGTAATAGCAGGCGCTATTATTAGATACATGAACATATAATTGAGCGTGATTAAGCGTTCAATACCGTGACAGTATAAATAGTCCATATTTGGACATTTGAATATCAGATAATATACAACCGTATTTTGTTAGAATTATATTAAAAGTATTTGACATGTTAGACCCGTTGAATGTATGTAAAATTGTAAATTGCAACATTTATATAAATTGTGACATTTTAACTTATGTTTTAACATAAGCAATTAAAATAGAAATAAGAGATAAAAATAAAAGGAATTGATTTGAGGAGAGAAGGTAATTAAATAGTATAGGAGACATGGCGGGGCCTACATGTAAAAACTCATCAGCCAATCAAAAGCCAAGAAAAAACTTGGCTTTTTTTTTTTTTTGATGACGAGGGGTTGAATCCCCCCGGTTAGGGATGGCAATGGGTAGGGTCTGGGTAGGGTCCGCCTAGACCCGGACCCGACCCGAGATTTTTCCTTTGGACCCGTACCCGACCCAGACCCGCAAGGGTCTAAAATTTGAGGACCCATACCCGGACCCTATGGGTAAGGGTAGGGTCTGGGTCTACCCGCGGGTCCGAGTTTCAACCACTTTAATAACAAGATTAACAGTTATAGGGTCTATAATATTAAAAAAAACAAAAAAAATCATACTACTTTAACATTATGAGTTTATTAATCTGCCGTTAATGGTTGTTGTCGGTCGCCGGCTATTAGAGAGGTGGTTGCCAGTCGCGTATCAGTGTTGTGGTGGTGGTTTTCTTGTGTCAGTGGTGGAGTGGTGGTATTGTCAGAAGAGTTTGGTTGGGTTTTATCCCTTTATGGGATGAGGGAAGAGAAATATACTTTAGTTGGGTTTCTACAGTCTGCCAGTATGAATTCAGAAAAGTTGTAATTTTGATTTTTTTTCTTTAATAAAGGGTCTAAGGGTCGGGTATGGGTCTCATAACTTAGACCCGGACCCGAAATATTTTCTTAAGACCCATACCCGACCCATACCCATTGGGTCTGAAAAAATGAGACCCATACCCGACCCATTAGGGTCCGACCCTCAGGGTCTGGGTCGGGTCCCCGACCCACTGCCATCCCTACCCCCGGTCCATGCATTCCCGCACCACCACATGGACCCTGTAAGCCACCCCCTTCGGGGGCTGCAGTGGCCAAGTGATCATCGCCACATGGACCCTGTAAGCCACCCCCTTCGGGGGCTGCAGTGGCCAAGTGATCATCGCCCCAGCTGGTAGTCGAACCCGGGACCTCTCAACTCCTGCACTTCTGCAAGCTTCAAGGTTTAACCCGGCTACCACTGGACTAACACCACTTGGTTTAAAAACTTGGCTTTTATACTATGTAGATTTTATAGTTTTTGAGCATTAGGATAAAAATTTTGAGTTTTGTTTTAAAAATTTTGAGTTTTACTATAAAGTTTTTGAGTTTATTTACTTAAACATTAAGCTCTAAAAAATTACAATAAAACTCAAAAACATTACATATAAGTTTAGTAAAATTTGAGTTTTGATGGAAAAAAATTAAAATTTAACTTATAAAATTTAATAAGCTCAAAAAAAATCTACATATGCTCAAAAATTAATAAAGTTTGAGGTAATAAGCTCAAAAAATATAAATATATGCTCAAAAACAAAAAAGTTGGAGGTAATACCTCCGATGTATGTTCCTTTTTCTCGTTGTTGCTAGGGCTGGGCAAAATTATACGATACGGTTTTATTATACGTATCCGATGCGCTATATGAATTCGATACGAATTTCCGGATATCCGATACGAATTTCCGGATATCGATACGGTTGTTTAAAAACCCTATAGGATAAGGATCGGTAAAATATGAAACCGGATATACGATATCCGATACAGTTGCCTTTTTTCTAGAATAAAATATATACATAAATCACAAAATATGTAATATGTTGGCGATTACACCTTATTAGTATTAAACTTTGTAAGTTATTTACTCTTATAACTTTTTAAAACGCTTTTAAATTACTAAAAAAAACCAACAATCACACATAGAAAAGGAAAAAAAATATATGAAATTACATAAGTTAGCCTGAAAATCGGATACCGGATATACGGTTTCCGTATATACGGAAAAACAATATCGAATAAGGATACTAAAAAAGAAGATTTAAAAAACCGGATATCCGAGACGATTTTCAAAACCGTATCGAATATCCGATTTGCTCACCCCAAATTGTTGCCAATCATTTATCTATAGATCTTTGAAATACTCCGTATAATTAATGACACATATCTTGATCAAATAATGGCTTGAAGTCAGTGGCGTATCCATAAATTGGACAGAGGGGATGTGATCGAAAACTCAATAACTTATAAAATATCAAGATAATTACATATCTTATTAAGATTTTCGTAAGGACTGGAGTTAAAATTCAAACATAGAAAAAAAAAACTAAGCTCAAATTGTAAAGCACTATTTTTTTTATTTTGTCAAAATGTAATGCACTATTAATAACAGAAATTATCATTAAACTTAGTCTAGTGGTTAAGAATGAATTAAAATGGAGATAGAATGGACAATATTATAAGTCAAAAATACGAATTTTTCACCCCGATATTCTACTATCCTTGCGGCTCATTTGACACGGGAAAAAAAAATTAATAATAGAGAATATTTGTATATTCTATTGTCATAAAAATTTGTATAAACCAATCCAAAAAATTTGTTGCCAAAAAGTATATTACTTAAATTTCTTTTAAACGCAATTATATATTTTAACCAGATGAGTTTTTTATCAAAATATATATATATATATATATATATATATATTTTTTTTTTTTTGGTTACTTATCAAAATATATTTATGATTACATAAAAAGGATGTTTGAAAGCAAAAATTTAAAAATACAAACAAAACAAGTTGTCTACAAGTCAACGCTTGACATCGCACCGTCCAACCGTGGAGTGAAATCAACGCTTGACATCGCATGCACTGCAAAACTGCGCGATTGGGTTAGCACGACCCTCACTTCGCGCATCTAAAACGTGATGCGTAACAAAAGCCATTAACACAAATACCAACACTAACCAATAGCTGGTTGGCGCAGTGGTAGTATGGGGCTGCGCTTGGTAGGGGGGTCTGCGGATCGATCCCCCCCACAACTGCGATTGAGAGGGATTTAAATACCGTAATCCTTGGACACGCCCCGAAATCCGGATTAGTCAGTCCAATGTGGTTCGGATTATCGGATGGTTTAGACCAAAAAAAAAAAAATACTAACTCATTGCTTAGATGATACGTAACAAAGCCATTAACTCATTGCTTAGATCATGCGTATATACAATAATGGATGTAATGAAAAATTCTTGGGTATACCGGGTGTACAAGATTATATTTTACATAGATTTTGCTTTATTATTTATGAAGAGTTTGCGTAGTTCTAATGATCTTATTGGCTAGGGTGTACGATGACGTGGTACACCCGGTGTACCAAAGAATTTGTGACGGTCGCATATGAGCTTTTGTTTAAAAATAATATACTCCGTAAAAGTATATTAATGACGGTATTTTAACATTTTTAATATATCGCTATCCTGCTGATTTCCTCTTATTCAGGATGCAAGAACAATCAGATTAGGAAAAATTCTTATGTCTTCCGAGATGATTTTTTCATATTAGAGAACCAATTAAAAATCAAGATGTGTACTACAAAGCCCAAGTGGTGAAAAGGAAGAACTTCTCCGAGCAACATTGAAGGGATAAAAGTCATAAAACAAACTACGTCTTTATATAATTATATTCTCTCGCATACCGAATGTATAATATAATAATAATACCTGATACTTAGATATTGGTGGATTCTTGGACACCTAATTTTAGGTCAAAATATGTAGGTATATATTTTTATGAGAATTGCTTAGTTCACTACTCTGTATATGTGGATACATATCCGTATCGGATATTTCTAAACGAGTTGAAAAGTAACATAGGTTGAAATATTATCTGAATTCGAGTTCGGCTCGAAATTTTGTAGCTCGAGCTTGGGCTCGGCTCGAAGTTTTTCGAGCCTAAAAATTTGAAGCTCGAGTTCAACTCGGTAAAAGCTCGAGCCAAGCTCGAGTTTGTTTTGTCATTATATTATTTTCACTTTCTCACCTTTTTAATCTAACTAAATATAAATATTTTTAAAAGTCAAATAAGATTATAAAAAACTAAAAAATACGGTGCTAGTGATTTAAAACTATATAGTATAATTAATTTGTATAACTTTCTTTAATTACATTGAAGTCCCTTGGTTTCTGGATTTAATATATATAGTATTGATGTACTCATAAAAGACTAAATAACATATAATTTGAACAATCCCAAACGAGCTTTTGAGCCGAGCCATGCCAAGCTCGGGCTTGGCTCGTATTTAGCCAAGCTCGAGCTCGAGATCGGTTTGACCGAGCATGAGCCGAGCTTTGAGCGAGTCGATTCAGAATGCTCGATAAACCGGCTCAAATCATTTACAGCCTTACTCACGATTTTGTATTGCGCATAGAGGCAGGATGAATAGGTAGCCAAGGTAGGTATTGCGTATCCCGTCCCTTACGGCACTTGTCCAACTATGTAAGGACTCGATTTCATTGTTTGGTAGTGAAATGAGAGGTTGTAGCAGCAGCTTTTAATATGATGGTTTTCATTGCATCTTCTAGTACCAGAGCAAATTCAGCATAATTTGTTACAGTAGTATTACTCGACTGTATGGCCTTGCCGGAAGTTCCCAGAGAGTTAGAAAACATGTTAATAGTTGAGTACTAGTGTAACATGCATTCATCGTGTACCATATGATTGCTTCGGGTTCTAAAGGGCAATCTTCCTTTATCTTTAGACTCGCATCCATGGACTAACATCTGTTATAACAGAAGCAAGAAAGAACAAAAAAAAAACAATAAAGAGACAAACGCACAGATTTACGTGGTTCACTAACGGTGTGTTAGCTACGTCCACAGGGCAGAAGGGAGAGAGTTTTATTGATATGTGAGGAGTTTTCAGATTACAGATTCAGACGGTATCACTACTACAAATACAGGCAACCACAACGCCCCTTTAACAACGAGTATTCACGAAAATCACAATAGACGTTGTAGAATGTATGGCGCGAATTTTAGTAAAATAAATTACAACGGGTATGGTTATAAAAACCGTTGTTATTAGTTTTAACAACGGGTCACACATGAACAACCGTTGTTAATAATTTGGCGCAAAATTGGCGCAAAGTTAGTGAAAAGTAATCACAACGGTTGATTTTGGAACCCGTTGTTAAAACATATTTCACAACGGTTGTTGTTTAATAACCGTTGTCAATACTTTCCATACTATAAACCACACAAAACAAGTCTCATTGCAGCCCACAAAACACAACCCTTAATACACAAACACAAACACAGCAGACAAACAAACACAAAACACATACACACTCTCTTTCTCTCTTTCTCTCTTTCTCTCTTTCTCATCGTCCCTTTATCTTCTCGCCGTCACTGTGATTTCATCGTCTATTACGTTCTGTATTTATCAGGTAAATCTCGCCGTCACTGTTAGTTTCATCGTCATTATTTTCTTTTTCTATTTATTTCTTTTGCATGTATGTGTTTGTATCGACCATTATGTTATTTGTTTAAGTATTGTTCGCATAATTAGTTAGTAAAACAATGAAGAAGCAAGATGAAGAAGTAAGATAAACATAATTAATATATATATATATATATATTTATAAATACATAAATTAAAAAAAAAATTACATATGTAAAAATGCAATTCTTATATATTCATAGAGGATCTTATTATGCTCTATCGTATCCGTCCTCTCCTCCTTAGCTATTTGGAGGTTCCGTTCAAAGATTTGCTATATCGTCATATAGCCGCAATCGCCGCTTTGCTCCGTCAAGCCATCTTCTTTGGCGTACTTCGGTGGGATCGAGCATCCGCAAGGTAGCTCCTGAAACTTTCCTCAATATGGAGGAACCGGCGGATGAAGTTGTTGTTGTTCTCGATCATGGTAAGAGTCTTAAGGATGAAATCATTCATTTTGTTGGAGTTTTTGAGTTTGTTTTGAAAGATTAAGTAGAGTTTGTTTTAGCAGTTAGGGTTTGGAGATATGAATATATTGAGATAATGGAAATGTTAGTTGAGATATGCAATGTATTTATATACTAAGCAATGTGTGGGTTGATTTGCTTTTTAATTAATATATATGTTAGGAAGTTGTGCCATAATCATCATCATATATCTCTCAATAATGTCGCTTTCAAATCTTATTACTAACCCTTCTCATTCCATATTATCCGTTCATATGTACAAAGATGTCGGTAATAATGCATGCATCGAATTCTAACAGGCCGTAATTATGCATGCATCTAGTAATATTTAATTTAATTTTTTTTTTATTTTTTAAGAACAAACAACAACGGTTATTGTAAAACAACCCGTTGTCGTTAGTTATAACAACGGTTTTGTATATTAAAACCCGTTGTTATAACTTTCCCCCCAAAATTGAGTCACACTTTCCACAACGGGTTTTTATACTTAAAACCGTTGTTAATAGTTTTCACAACGGTTTCCTTAATAAAACTAACCGTTGTTAAAACCTTCTACAACGGTAGCTTTAACAACGTCCGCTTTTTTATATAACAACGGTTTTTGACCGTTGTTATAGCCTGTATCTGTAGTAGTGTATGATAAGCATAACTGCTAGGTAGAGGATTAGAGAGTTTATATAATACTCTCTAAACCTAATACAGAATGACCTAATAAAGGCCCAAGACAGACCTAGCCCAATAACAGATACGGATACCGTTTAAGTTTCGGGGGCGGTTAACAGAATCAAGGCACAAACCCAACAACATCTTTAGACTCGCATCCATTACCCGTCACTTGCTCCGACCCGTCTTCAGCAAGACTAACATGTGTCAGGACTAACGTCTTCAACATTACCCGTCACTTGCTCCGACCCGGCTTCGGGTTCGTAAGGACTCGATTTCATTGTTAGTCTTGCTGAAGACGGGTCGGAGCAAGTGACGGGTAATGCCACTCACAAAACGGATAGGGGGACAAGGTGAGGGCATCCCCATGTGTTTCCCTCTCTCCTCTATTTGGGTCATTTGTGAGAGAAAATGGTATCCGGATACGTGTCGTCTTCAATGAGATTTTGTGATAAAACTTTGTGTTTTATAAATAAATTAAAATAATAATAATAATAATAATAATAATAATATTATGTCTCTCCTTTCTTCTTTTCTGATAAATTAATAATTAAAACACTAATAAAAGTGATAATGGTTTATCGAAAATGTGATTTAAGATCACATATATTTATATTACTATGGAATATCAATGCAAATTGTCTAATTTGCATAATATCAAGTTAAAGAGGCTACGCTCAAGAAAACGAAGAAGAAGCTTTTGTTGTGTGGGAACTTACATGATATAGAATTATTTGAATAAATCTCAACTATGATAGTATAATATGTGCAAATCATTGACCGTTACCACATTTTGATCTGGACCGACCTTTTCTCTTTAGATCAACATCCACTTTGGCTACAAAAAATAAGTGTGAAGTTGTTTTTCTCTCTCTAGTTTTCTCTCCCCTTCTCTCTAAAAAACAAAATCCTAAATCCTCCCCCTTTGCTGCCGCCGTTCTCCTCCTTCGTCCCACCGCCACCCATCAACCCCCTACCATGTCGCCGGGGATGGGGTCTCTCAAGACCTTTCTCCGGCGACCCGTCTCCTCTCTTCCGATTAACCCTCCTCCCCTTTCTTACCCACACCCGGTTCTGGATCGTACGGTCCGCCTGTTTTCTCGGTCTGCGTGGTGTATGTGGGCTGTTCGGGTCTTATCGAACGAGTTTGTTGAGGTGGTGTGGCAGGGTGGTGCTTGGATCTGACGGTGTTGTGGGGTTGGTAGGGAGGCGGTGGCTTCCGTTTTTTTCTCCTATGTTCCGCTTTGTTTCCTTTATGTTTTTGTTTAATTTCCGCTTTCGTTTTTGTTTCGTCTCTCTTTCTGAGGGCTCTGTCCCCGTCTATCGGTGGTGTCCTTCTTTCAGTTTGAGAGCTTTCGTTTTCTGGTTCGTTTGCAGTTTTCTAATAAGTCAGCAGAAGATCAGCGTTGTTATAGATCGTTATATGGTTTTACATATTTTACCCGATTCATGGCTACATTCAATCACGTCAGAAGAAATGGATACTCGTCAAGGAAGATTCGGAGACACTCTTATGGATGAAAGCCTTTTGCGGCGAATCAATGATAGAGACTCTGTTGCAGTGTTTCATTCTTTGAACAAGAATTTATTTCCTATGGTTGTAATCGATTTGTATCCCGATTGAACTTGGCATATTGATAAGTGCATATTTTATATACTTTCATCCCCTATATTAGCTTCATTTTAATTGTTATTTAGCACTAATCATAGTGTCATAAGCTAATATTTGTTGTTCTAGTGTACTTGCTTGTCTTAACATGTTTTTGTAGGAATCTAAGCATTTAGAGGCTTTTTCCTATCATTTTATACACTAAGTTCATCAAGCTAAACAAGATCAAGTGTTGGACTAAGCATGGAGCATTGGATTGGGTTTTGCATGGAGAAATTGATGGATTAGTATGAGAAATGCAAATGTTGCCAACAAACAAAGTCAAAGCCCAAATGTTCAAGTCCAAGTCAAGGTGGAAAGCATAAGATTCCAACATGCTTAGGATGCTTTTTGGGAGCTCTAAAGATGTTAGATGGAGCATTTACCCGGGTGCATTAAGGGTCATTAATCACGCACTTAGGATTCCTCAAGCAATTAAGTGAGGAATTAAGCGAAAATACCCGGAAACACACGACCCCGATCGGGGCCACCCAACCCCGATCGGGGCCGCATGCATCTTGCTCGTTTACGTTTTTTATCCTCTCCTATAAATAGGAGAGGTGTTCCAAGGTCTTTGCTATCGAATTTTACGTCCAAGTTTTAGTTTACAATAGCCTTAAGCATTATAATTCTCTCAATAGTTTTCATATTAGTTTACAAATTAGTTAATCTTGTAGTTCTTCAAACATTTGGTTCTAAGTTATTTCAAGCTTTTGGTTATACATTGTTCTTCCATACAAGTTCTCTACTTTTAAGGTATTTTTACTTATAGTTTATATCTCTACATTTCTATTTCAGTTTATACATAGTTTATAATTAAATAATTTGTTTAGATTACTTTAGTTTAATTCTTCCACATGTTAAATCAATTAGTTTACATAAATCATACAATTATGTTCACCATTTCTCTCAATTTAGTTTGCAATTTACACTTTAGTATAAGTAGCTAAATTTCCTAGTCTAAGGGCTAGGGGAGCTATGCATAAATTTAATATATAAACATGATAAAATAAGTTAATAATAATATTGTTCATATTGCTTCTATCACATGCTTGCATCGTCACGTTTAATCGTTGTTTAAGGCCTTATTCAAATGATTAAGTTTGTTCATTCGTTCTATAAGTCGAGAGGCACGGAATTGAATTAGACAAAGCATGTATAGTAGGACGACCTAGTCATGGACGAGAGTTTCTCTAGGACCCGGTCTATGGTAGATGCTAATGCCGCAAGGTGGGTATCCTTAAACCTAAGCAATTGACAATGTTATTAGTACCGAATTTATCATAATCATATGTTTACTTTTGCATGTGTGACCCGAACCCCTTAGACTCTCTTTTATTATATAATTTACACCATTATTGTTATTAATCATCAAACAACCAAACCAATACCAAATCGTAATCGACCTTGATAAAAATCTACCCATAGCAATTCACGAAGTAATTCCCGTTTCCTTGTGTTCGACCCCTATTGCTACATTAACTTGTTGTCTAGGGTAATTATCTTTGCATAGATACGCGATAAGCCTATCAAATTTTGGCGCCGTTGCCAGGGAAACGGTTTTATTGCTTATTGAATTGTCGATTTTTATCTTGTTTTTCTTTGTCTTGAGGAACACTTGTTCCTTGAGACCGTTACTTATCATTTTCCTAGAAATTGTTGTCTTATGCCCAGGTCCTCTCGTAGTGGAGAATTGCTTTCACCTGATTCCGAGCCCGAAAAAACCTTTAGGAGAAGACGATGGTTTTGGAAGGAAGTGAAAGAAGCCACTTCTCCCGTACAAGTTGAAAGTGCTAGAAAGTCTTACTTAGACGATCTAGAGGTTCTTGAAGAGGAGGAGGTTTCTTGTTCGTCGACTCCACCATCACCACCATCTACTACCAAAAAGATGGTGAGACTTTCCGATCACTCAAAGTCCACCGCGGCCATGCTTCCGGCCGGAATCACAACCACTCAAATCACCGCGCCGGACTTCGAGATCAAACCGGCTTTTATTAGCCTTGTGGAGAGAAAGCAATTTGTAGGAAGTCCTTTGGAGGATCCCAATTTGCATGTGCAAAATTTTTGTGACTATTGCTCCATGATCCGTCAAACGGGCGTCACCCTAGCCCAAATAAGGGAAATACTTTTCCCTTTCTCTTTAAAGGACAAGGCCAAGCTTTGGATCAATAGCCTTGACCGCACCACCTTGGGAATCACCAATTGGGAGACATTAGCTCTTGCTTTTTATCAAAAGTTTTTTCCACCGGAGAAAACTCAAACCTTGAGAAACCAAATCACCGGATTCCGTCAACAAGCTCTTGAGAGCTTATATGAAGCTTGGGAGAGGTACAAAGAGCTTCGAAGGCAATGCCCACATCATGGGCTATATGATTGGTTTCTAGCAATAACATTCTACAATGGATGTTGTGCCGAGTCCCGAAGGATTCTTGATTCCGCCAACAATGGGCGGTTTGATCAAATTGACACCGATCTTGCTCATTCCACGATCGAATCTATGGCGGTCCATGATGCCCAATATGTCAATTCCCGAGTTGTGCCATCCAAAGGTAAAGAAGAATCCTCTAACAACTCCGTTTTGCTAGCTCAAATTGCCTTGCTCCAACAACAATTGGCGGAGAGAGATGCTAAAGATTCCACTCAACAACTCAATGTTGTGTCTTCAACGAGCCAAATCATCGTTTGTGATGGATGTGGAGGTGCGGGTCATTACGCCGCTCATTGTCGAGCCCCCATTGAAGAGGTAAATGCTTTTCAAGCTTTTAGACAAAGTTCATATCCACCAGGTACATTTTCCAACACCTATAACCCGAATTCAAAATTCCATCCGAACTTGTCTTACAATAGCAACAATGTGCTTAACCCTCAACCTCCACCACAACAAAATGCCTATGTTCCTCAACAACAAAAGTATATCCCTCCACCGGGTTATCAAAATCAACAAAGGCCCCCACAAAACAATTACCAACAAAATCCACCACAAAATGGCCAACAAAACAATCAAGGAGTTGGTAAGCTCGAGGGCATGATAATCCAAATGCAAAGGGACTTGTTGGCTCAAATTCAAAAAAATGATCAAGCTCACAGTGCCGCGGTCAAGATGTTGGAACAACAAGTGGCTCAACTAGCCGCTTCTAGCTCTCAAAGGAAGAACAGTCAACTACCTCCCCAAGGTGAGCAACCACATGAAACTGTTAATTCTATTTCCTTGAGAAGTGGCACAAACTATGATGGGTTATTCATGACTTTGGATGAAGAGGTGGTTAAAAAAGCCAAGCTTGGGGGAAATGACAAAAAGAAGGCTAGTGACGAGCCTATTGTTAAAGATCGTGTGTCATTTCCTCATCGATTGTTGATGCTAAAGAGGAAGAGCAAGCTTGATGCCAAAGATGTTGGGTCTCCTATGCCCGTAGATGATGACAAGGTGATTGTTGAAGAAGTCTCTTCTAATGCTAAGGAGAGTGATGCCATTTCAAAGAAGGTGAGTGCTTCCAAAGAGAATGAGAAAGAGAATGAGAAAGATGTGGAGGATGCTCCTCCAAAGGAAGTTTTTCAAGTGCCATTTCCCCATCGTCTAGCAAAGCACGAGGAGGAAGGTAAGTTTGCTAAATTTTTAGAAGTTTGTAAGAATTTGCAAGTCACCATCCCGTTTATGGAATTGATTACCCAAGTCCCTTCCTATTCAAAGTTTATGAAGGAAATCCTCTCAAATAAGCGATCCTTCAATGAGGTTGAGACCATTGCTTTCACCGAAGAGTGTAGTGCACTCTTACAAAACAAGTCTCCCCCGAAAATTAAGGACCCCGGTAGCTATTCTATTCCTTGCACTATAGGCAAATATACCATTGATAAGGCCCTTTGCGACCTAGGTGCTAGTGTAAGTGTCATGCCCTATTCCCTTTGTGAAAAACTTAACATGGGTGCTTTAAAATGCACAAGTATTACATTGCAAATGGCGGACCGTTCTTTAAAGCGACCTCTAGGTGTCTTAGAAGATGTTCCCGTCAAAGTTGGCAAGTTTTTCATACCCGTTAACTTACTCATACTTTATATGGCCGAGGACTCACAAACCCCAATTATATTGGGTAGGCCATTTTTACGCACCGCGGGTGCGTTAATTGATGTGAAAAATGGGAGGTTGACGTTGGAAGTGGGTGATGACCGGGTTTCCTTTAGCAAAAACAACACCGTTAGAAGCCCAATGTTACAAGAGTCTTGTTATTTATTTAGCACTGTGGACTCTTCTTTTGCCTCTACTATGCTTGGATCCTCACTAATGGATCCGTTAGAGGACGATATGGGTGTTGTTTGCTTTGTAGGTGACGATTCTAAGGGCACTATTGCTAAGAGTGCCGAAAAGAAGAAGCGGAGATTTTATTTGAACAATTTCAAATGGTTGCGGAATGCTAAAGGAGTTATGACATGGAGCTTGGTTGGTAGCAAGCTCAAGAACAAAACTTGAATCAAATAGCTTCTTACGTCGTGCGGGACGTTAAACCAGCGCTTCTTGGGAGGCAACCCAAGCTTTTTATTTGTTTTTATTTATTTCCTGCAATTTATTGTTTTTCGTAGATTAGTAATAAAAATATTCGACTTAACGATATTTCTTTTGTGATTTCTAGGTGAAAATGGAGAAAGGAGAAATTGGAGTGCACTTGACACGCAACCCCATGCAATAACCCTGAAGGGAATTAAATCAACGCGGAAAAGAGTCAAAATCCGAAGAGGAGGTCAACCCCGATCGGGGTCGTGGTTCTGGGATTTCCCGGCCTTCTTTTTTATACGGGTGAAAAAAAAAGGTGATCAAATTCTTTCGATTATTTTCACACCCGATGGTATTTTCTCTTCTTTTCTCTTCCATATTTCTGCAAATTCTTCACCTTAATCACAAGGAAACATCTCCATCCCCCGAATTCATACTAGCTTGGGGGAGATTAGCAAGTCGAGTAAGTTTTAATTGCTTTGCATTTTAGTTTAGATCTTGCATCCCATTAAACATAACCTCTAGTCCTTCTTGTTTTGTGCTTTGAGCCATTTTTATGGTTTGAGTGGGTAATTTGGATAGTTGGCACATTGAGGACAATGTGATGTTTAGCTTGGGGGGAGATATTGCATTTGCATATAGAATAGTTTGCATATAGTGTAGAAAATTTGAAAATTTTTGAGAGAATTTTTTTTGCTTTGTGCTTGCTTGTAGCCTACTTTCCTCTTTGCTTATCCTAATAATGGCTTATTGCTAATGATTTATTCTTTCATGTTGGGATATTAGCTACATGGGGATGTCTTGACATAGTAGGTGGGAGATGAAGAATGAACCGAATAGGCTTGATCTTGACTTGTGGCAAGCTACAAAATGGTAAGGTAGAGTCTCCTTTTGACCGATGCATCCATATCCGGTCTCTCTTAGGTGAGTGTAGGTATCTCCTTATAAGGTGTGTTTCATCAAAACGCATAAGTATGGTTCTCATGTCATCTCTTGGTAAGCATGCATTCTTTTGTTAAAGCATTTTGGAGCCATTCACATGAATATATTTGCCTTCTTGACCCCTTCTCAAACATTTTTCCCTAGCTACATTATAACTTGCCTACCTTGTTGAGCTAGTAGCTTTGTTTTGTTTTGTTTGGGTGCTCAATTGAGATTTGTTTCAAAGTTTGAATATCATGTGAGCTTGGTCTTAATGCTCAAGAAAGAAAAAGAAAGAAAATGGAAGAGAAAGAAAAAAGTTGAGAAAGAAAAAGAAAATGGAAAAAGCATGGAAAAATGAGAATGAAATGAAAATGAAAAAAGAAGTATTAATTAAAAAGAAAAAGAAGAAGAAGAAGAAGAAGAAGAAAAGATGTGAGAAATTCTCAAGCATTATTCATATATTTTGGAGGATTTTCTCATGGTTTGAATTGCAAAATTGGGTTGGAATTGGGATTGAGCACCTTAACAATTTGGTTGTTGCTAACTTGACATTAGCTCCACAATCCATAATTCATTTGTTCCCCCTTCTTACCCATTACATATTGCCTTCTTCCTACCCATTTGGCTTCTTTATCATGCTTGCATTTGATTGTTTTGGCTTGCTAGTTTTGACATGTTTACCATATTAGATTGCGGGCACATTGTTATAAGTCGAGGATAGTTGAGTGTTTATTCACAAAATTGTCCTTTCACATAAAAAGAGTTGAGTGCCCCGTGAGAGTCCATAAGTCAAAAGATCACGCAAAAGCTTAAAGGTTCATTCAAAGTTTTCTATGCTACGCCGTCATGTAAATCTCAACCATGCTTTGCTTTATTCCTTGCCCATGTTGTTTCGGGTTTCAAAATCATTATGCTTAGCTTGTTTGGATATTGCAATTGATGGGATTTGGTTTCTTGCTTGGGGACAAGCAAGGGTTTAGCTTGGGGGAGTTTGATAAGTGCATATTTTATATACTTTCATCCCCTATATTAGCTTCATTTTAATTGTTATTTAGCACTTATCATAGTGTCATAAGTTAATATTTGTTGTTCTAGTGTACTTGCTTGTCTTAACATGTTTTTGTAGGAATCTAAGCATTTAGAGGCTTTTTCCTATCATTTTATACACTAAGTTCATTAAACTAAACAAGATCAAGTGTTGGACTAAGCATGAAGTATTGGATTGGGTTTTTGATACCTGTCGAAGTGAGTATCAAAAATAATATTTATAAAACCAAACTACTACTAGCAAGCGGTAGTAAGGGTCGATCCAGAGGGAGGTAGGGAGATAATAGTTGCTTTCTATTTTAGTCAAAAGGTAACAGTTGTGGGGGGTTGGATTGATTAATAGCTAAACTAAATGCAAGTAAAGATAAATAAGACAATAAAAATAAGCAATAAGAATAAAGATGTGAACAAATGATGAAAAGGAGGTAGGATGATCGGGTCACTATAGCTTCGATGGCACATAAGTCTAGGTAGGTCTCGAAATACAGTCGTGGGTGATGGGTATGACAAGTCCTCTCGGTCCAAGTCAACTAATATCCCCTCTCGGTCTATGCTATTAGTCCCTAGGTGTCACTAATGCTAACTTTCGTTCTTGATTAGTAATCCTAATGCCTAAATCACTTACCTTTCAGTCTAGCAATTTAGCCGTCTTAATTCGTTAATTTAAGTCCTTCCCTATCTTTCGATCTACGGGTTGGTCAAAACTAAGCATCTAACAAATCTCCGCTAGGTCTAATTGATAGATATTGCACTTAACGATTCAAACGAAGCAGATCAAACACGAAGTCAGTCGATCGACCAGCTACCCCAGTCGATCGACCAAACCCTAGTCCGAGGGTTACCTATTTGTATGCCATCTTTGCTAAGTTCGCCTACATCCTAGCAAAGGGTGATTTAGCTACACATACTAACGATAATAACAACAATGAAATTTGCGATTAAAGGAATAGAATTCATAATTAAACTATAAGAACAATTAAATTGCATAAAACGTTAAAGACGGTTTCGGGAATCTAAGCTAGCAATTTCTAAACCATAAAACAGTAAAGCAAACTGTAAAATAAGAACAAGGATTACCGAAATTGGAATAAGAGAATAATAGATCCGGAAGCAGTGAAAACTTTATTGATAAAATGATGTCAATGAAACCTAAAGTAACATAGTATGAAAACTAGATTAAACTAAACTAATGAATGATGATTATTCTGAAACATAGGGTTAGTTATATAGGAATATCACGCACTCTTTATTCCTAAACCTAATCACAATGGGGTTTCTAATTCTCGATCTTTTAATTTGCGCATCAGCTCGCGTGGTGGTCGATCGACCACTTAGGTCAGTCGATCGACCAAAGATGCTGTACAGAATTGCATTCTGACGATTCCTGCAGCGCGCACCGATAAGCTGCCATTTCTTCGTTACTTGGTCAAATCAGGCGTTCTACGCGGCGTTGGAAAGCTAAGAGGATAAGCTTTCACCTCCAATTGGAATCACTCGATTATATGCTCTAGAACTCGAGATATAGCTATCTGAACGAGGCTGCAATGTCGAGAAGTGCTTCTTTGCTTGTTAAACTCGTACGCACCCTTGCTTTTGCTATCTTTAGGCTTTGAAACGCGCACCAAGCTCATTCCTCGAGTCAATACTTCATGTCAAATGCAATGTCAATTACTTAGGGACGGATTCGGCTCGCTTTCCGCTGAAATCTTCATATTCCTATAAAATCACAAGAAAAGGAAGAAATACACGAAACAAGGGAAATAGTAGCATAAACTACTTAATTGAGCTCTGAAATGCGTGTGAAATGAGGTGCAAAACATCATATATTAGACACGCATCAGTTTTGCATGAAGAAATTGATGGATTAGTATGAGAAATGCAAATGTTGCCAACAAACAAAGTCAAAGCCCAAATGTTCAAGTCCAAGTCAAGGTGGAAAGTATAAGATTCCAACATGCTTAGGATGCTTTTTGGGAGCTCTAAAGATGTTAGATGGAGCATTTACCCGGGTGCATTAAGGGTCATTAATCACGCACTTAGGATTCCTCAAGCAATTAAGTGAGGAATTAAGCGAAAATACCCGGAAACACACGACCCCGATCGGGGCCACCCAACCCCGATCGGGGCCGCATGCATCTTGCTCGTTTACGTTTTTTATCCTCTCCTATAAATAGGAGAGGTGTTCCAAGGTCTTTGCTATCGAATTTTACGTCCAAGTTTTAGTTTACAATAGCCTTAAGCATTATAATTCTCTCAATAGTTTTCATATTAGTTTACAAATTAGTTAATCTTGTAGTTCTTCAAACATTTGGTTCTAAGTTATTTCAAGCTTTTGGTTATACATTGTTCTTCCATACAAGTTCTCTACTTTTAAGGTATTTTTACTTATAGTTTATATCTCTACATTTCTATTTCAGTTTATACATAGTTTATAATTAAATAATTTGTTTAGATTACTTTAGTTTAATTCTTCCACATGTTAAATCAATTAGTTTACATAAATCATACAATTATGTTCACCATTTCTCTCAATTTAGTTTGCAATTGACACTTAGTATGAGTAGCTAAATTTCCTAGTCTAAGGGCTAGGGGAGCCATGCATAAATTTAATATACGGATAATTCACGCGGTACCCTTAAAATTTGCCATTTTGCACGAAATATCCAAAGTTTTGATCCGTAAATCTTAAAGAGGTCATAACTCGTGTTTACGTGTTCCAAAAGTGACGAATTTTTTTTCCAAATCGCTTATCTTTTCGAGAACTACAATTTGGAAAAAAAAATTGGTGCATTTGGATTCCGCTAATAGGAGTTATTGTGTGTCAAAATTTTTTCGACCGAACAAACTTTGAGTGAGCATATCTCCTGGCCACGAGTTCCAAACTCGTCAAACTTTTTTTTCAAATCGTAGTACTTAGAAAGATGATCGACTTGAAAAAAAAAATCTTTACTTTTTGAGTTCGTAAATACGAGTTATGGCCTCATTAATTTTTCCGGATCAAAAATTTGGGTATTTTGTGCAAAATGACCAACTTTAAGGGTACCGCGTGAATTATCCGTTTAATATATAAACATGATAAAATAAGTTAATAATAATATTGTTCATATTGCTTCTATCACATGCTTGCATCGTCACGTTTAATCGTTGTTTAAGGCCTTATTCAAATGATTAAGTTTGTTCATTCGTTCTATAAGTCGAGAGGCACGGAATTGAATTAGACAAAGCATGTATAGTAGGACGACCTAGTCATGGACGAGAGTTTCTCTAGGACCCGGTCTATGGTAGATGCTAATGCCGCAAGGTGGGTATCCTTAAACCTAAGCAATTGACAATGTTATTAGTACCGAATTTATCATAATCATATGTTTACTTTTGCATGTGTGACCCGAACCCCTTAGACTCTCTTTTATTATATAATTTACACCATTATTGCTATTAATCATCAAACAACCAAACCAATACCAAATCGTAATCGACCTTGATAAAAATCTACCCATAGCAATTCACGAAGTAATTCCCGTTTCCTTGTGTTCGACCCCTATTGCTACATTAACTTGTTGTCTAGGGTAATTATCTTTGCATAGGTACGCGATAAGCCTATCACATATATTGTAGATGTCGTATGACTTTTTATTAATGATAATGATCTTTTCTAAAAAAAAAAAAAAAAACATCCACTTTGGCTGCGAAGAACGTGTTACAAGCTTACAATATCAAATCTTTGATGTACCAAAAAAATATCAAATCTTTGATGAATTCTTCCTACACGTCTAATAATATCTTTTGGTTGACCTTTTCTCTTTAGATCAACACACGGCCAAGCACGATTACGTCCAACAAGTTCACGTTTTTCCATGTTTTTAATTTGTTTAATAACACCTAACATTATTTGAAGGTGTTATGTTCATTTTTAGGCTCTGCTTAGTAAAACTAACTGAAAAATTAGCTGAAAATTGAAAAGGTAGCTGAAAACAGAAAATGTAGCTCAAACCTAAAAAGGTAACTGATAAGGTAGTTGAAAATTAGGAACTGATAAGGTAACTGATTATATAAAAAAATGTTTGACAAACTAACTGAAAAGCTAATTGATTTTGATGAAATGACGGAAAATGATATGATAATTATTTAATAGTATAGATTTAAGGGGTAAAAACGGAAAATCAAATCAAATCAGATACCTGAAATCTCAAATGCTACAATATGTAGCATTTCATTTCAGGTAGCTTATTTGGTTAAGTAAGCTACTTTGACCAAATCAGATACCTGAAATGTTTTGTCAAACGGAGCCTTAGTATAATTCATAAAACATGAATATTCTTTTACGAGTAATAAAATAATAATAATAATAATAAGGGTAATTTGATAACTTATACCTTGAATAACTCACTTTTTAAAATCTTGTACCTAAGATAACTTTCTTTAAAATCTTATACCTAAAATAACATTTTCTTCCAAACTTGATACCAAATCTGAAAAAGAGCCTTGAATTGACAATCTTACCTTTACTAATTAAACATTATCATCATTTGTCCCACCTATTAACACACAAATCCACGATTACCACCACTAAAAACCATCAAATTAGTAAGGGCAAAATCGATAATTTAGAGATTTTTTTAAGTTTTGGTATCACGTTTAGAAGAAAATGTTATTTTAGGTATAAGATTTTAAAGAAAATTATCTTAGGTATAAGATTTAAAAAAGTGTGTTATTCAAGGTATAAGTTATCAAATTACCCTAATAATTATTATTATTATTAGCATAACCTAGCATGTTCTCAAGGAAGGTATATAACTAACTATACAAGTTTAATACAGATAGGAAAATGAGATAGTATCACCCGATGCTATCGAGTTTCAGTATTCCTCTCTCACATACAAAATATAGACACTACATACATTCTTTTTCCATAATTGTTTTTTGGTGTTGATCGAGAGTATCCGCTACCGACAACTAGAACAATCTTCTTCGGGATACTGAAGGCAATTTAATGGGTTAACCCCTCCCAACTTTGACTTTTTCATTATATTCGCAAGAGTATGAAATCGAACCCCTAATCATTTGTTTAAGAGATAAAAACTCTTACTACTCACACCAGCCAACTTTAATTACATTTTTTTTCCATAATACGATATTCTTATTATGTATCGAGACGGAGTATGTTAAAAAGGCTATTGAAATTCAGTACCACTCTGTGGCTCATTGTCATACAATTAATTATTCCATGTGCATGTCATTCTTGTGGATTCGGAATGATTTTTTAGCGTACATAATCGGGAGAAATAATGCATTAAAAATGATTAGAGAAGTAAGCATAAAAAGTGAACTTGACGCGGTGCTTATACAATTAAGGTATGAATGTATCCAAAGTATTTGTTTATAGTTTCAGCAATAGTAATAATAGAACTTTATATAAAATTCTTCATATATCATGTTATAATATACCATTTAATTTTTAAGAATTTTTGCTCACAATATAAAAACTTTATATAAAGTTTTTAAACAAAAAAAACTTTAAAATGAATAATCTTAAATGGTTTCAAACATTTTACAAAACTATATTTGTTGGTTGTGCATTTTCCAATATTTATAAACTTGGTTCTTATTTTAGAATTTGGTTTTTAAAAATAAGAACCGATTTTTAAATGTAATAGAAAAACTTTTAAAATAAAATTCATGATAACAACCACAATGCTAAGAGCATCTCCAATGGTTTGGCTTAGGGACTTGCTTGCAATTTCATAAAATTGCAAGATAGTAGCTCAACCATTGGATTTGGCCATGTAAATTAGTTTTGCCCAAAAATTTTTAAGCTAGTAGCTTCATGGAGCTACTTGCTTAAATGGACCCACAAGTGTAATTTAACCAATAGGAAAATAATGATTCTATTAATAAAGTTTTAATTTTTTTTTTGGAAATTTGGAAATTGAATAAATAAATAAAGGAATAAATTAAGTGGGTCCAATTAAGCTAATAATAAGTTGGCTAAACCATTGAAGTAAATTCTAACTTAAGATGGTTGTAGCTTAAGAAAATGACATGGCAAAGGTAAGCTAGTGGCAGCTAGCTTACCATTTGGTTAAGTCAATTCATTTACGCTACACCATTAATTGTTCATAGTCTCCTTCGTTCTCTCCTCATTAAACTTGTATGTTCTTTAGTCTTTCCACCACACTATTTCCCATAATAATTTTACGGCATAATAATGTGCATTTATCAAGATTTTTCATTAATTATGAAGTGTGAAGTTGTTGATAAAATTATAGAGGAGGAAGTATTTTATAATAAGGAAATGTATTATTGATAGATGTGAATCTTAGGATAACAACATGTATTATTTATAGTACCGAAATTCAAACCTTAATATGGTAAACCCTAATGGTAGCCGGCCCTAATGAGCCTAATATCCTAATACCCTCCCGCAATCATAAAGGCAGTACGTAGTACGAACTTTACGATTGAAGAAATACACAGACAAAATATAAAAAGAAAAAATGAAATCTTCAATCTTCATCTTTTTCGATCTCATCAATCATCTTCGTCTTCGAAAAGTGGTAAGATAAATGAGTATAAGGACTCGCTAGAAATTTTTTCGAACAAGAACGTTAAGTTTTTCGAACTTGTCGAATATCAAGTAATTTGTTAGGAACACTAATCGGACCTAAATAAATTTAAGTAAAACGGAAAATTATCCGTCAATTTCAATATTTGTAGAACGCTAAGTTTTTCGAACCCCAAAGTTAAATGCGTAACAACTCGCCAGTAAATGTTTTTACCACCTTAATTGAAACGGAAGACATTAAATCAAATTTCGAAGAAAGAAGAATTTTAACTCCATTTTATTGTGCCTTATCATAAGGCTTATTTCAAATTAAAGGTATTTGATGGGGGTGTTTTGCTTTGTTCAGGGGCGGCCGACAGAATTTGAGGGCCCTGTTCCAAATTTTATTTTGAGGCCTCAAGTATCATCGTCATGATTTTTGAAAAATAAAATAAACTATTTACACTTTGTATTAGTTGTACTTATTTCATTCCATTTTAATTCGAAATAATCATACTTACCTTAATATAATGTGAAATGTGACCGTAATTATTGCATGAGACGGTTTTATATTGAATACTTGATAGAAACGGTCGCATTATGTAAAAGACCACTTATTTATTAGCATTAAATGAATTTTTTTTATATATAAAAATGGACTGTCTCACTATAAAACCGTCTTATTTTATAACTTGTGGAAATATGTAATTTAAAGTTTAAGACAAAGTACAAAATTAGATAGGGTAATAGTGTAAATAGTTCACTTAAACAATTTGTGAAAAAAGAAAGAAGTTGAAGCCCACAAACCAAACTAATTGGAAAAAATGTCATTAGTAAAAGTCGAACCTGTGACCTTTGGATTGGAAGATAGGAAATCTACCACCTTGGCAACTAGTACAAGACGAGTTACAGTTACATACTTTACATAAGTATTGAGGCCCTTTTCTCTGTTGGGCCCCGGTTCCAAGAACCGAATTGCACGCATAAGAATGAATATGGTTTCACATGATGCATTCAACTAAACAGAATGCATGAAAATGATTTTTTTTATATAAATATTGAAGAAGATTTTATTAAAGACAATTGTAAATCCCGCCGGTAAGCATATGAATTTTCGCTCACCGGCAAGATGGCGGAAGCGATTTTAAGAGTCCTTTCAGGAAGATGCTCTGATACCATGATAAGATTATGGAGGAGGGAGTATTTCATAATAAGGGGATGTATTATTGATAGATGTGAATCTTATAATAACAATACATGTATTTATAGTACCGAAATCCAAACCCTAATGCGGTAAACCTTAATGGTAGCCGGCCCTAATGGGCCTAATATCCTAATAGTAGTTCTTTTTAATTGTCTTTCCTAAAGAACTAACAATAATAATACAAATTGTTGTGTAAGACCATATTACTCATAAGACTACTCCATCAATGAGGATCATCTGTCCCATTTTTTTGTCCCATCTCCTGTCCCATACTTTCTCCTTTTGACACATGGACATAAAAACCACATATATGGTATATTTATTATTTCCTATGTTGATATGTCAAGCAAAGAGTATCATGGGACAGGAGATGGGACACCATATGGGACAGAGGATCCTCACTGCTACTCCATTAATCAAAAGTGCAAATAGATTACTCAATTTGTATAAAAATATTTTATTTTGATGACCTAAAATTTTAGATTTATAACTTGTATATTTAAATGTATTAGTTTTCATCATAAAATACCCAATTGTTAAAATAAAAATAAAATATAAATTAAATTAAATTTTATAATTAGACTTCTCTTTTTTTGGACAAGTCCTATGCTATAGGACAACTTTATAAGAGATGAATTGTAAAGAAAAAATAAAGACGGAATGATAGATTAAAAATCCCTTATTGGGAAAATTAGAAAATATTATCAT
The DNA here is from genome assembly GCF_048544455.1 of Silene latifolia. NCBI lineage: Eukaryota > Viridiplantae > Streptophyta > Magnoliopsida > Caryophyllales > Caryophyllaceae > Silene > Silene latifolia. The sequence goes on along the minus strand of NC_133532.1, from coordinate 127,116,246 downwards.
GGTCTCTTTTGTTATACCCATACAACTCGTATATGATTAAGATTTATATTTGTATTTGTTATTGATTATTTTGAGCTCGTACTTATAAAAGTCTCAAAATAAAGAAAAATGAATGAATTTAACCGGCCCGTGGATAAGTCGGGCCGGGCCAAGCGGTCTCAGAGCGGGCCGTAGTGCAAATCTAGGCCCTCCCCCCGGTCTATATATATATATGTCTCAATATGCTTGGAACGTAAGCAATCAAGTAAGCCATCCACACAAAATAGGATCACAAATCACAATATGGTTTCTAAAGAGAAAGACTATAATGAACACCTTCTACCATCTCCAATAAACGGCGAGGTGGATGTGAGCTCGACCCTCGAAGAAACCCTATTGAACCATGACTTAGCCACGGTCCAACGATGGTGGCTAGTGACATGGCTCGAAATGAGATACTTAATCCCATTAGCAGGACCAGCCATAGTAGTATACTTGCTTAACAACATTGTATCGGTTTCGACACAAATATTTTGTGGACATCTTGGTAATCTTGAGCTTGCTGCGGCTTCTCTTGGTAACATTGGCGTTCAAGTCTTCGCTTATGGCCTCATGGTATACGTCCTTCTTTAATTATGTTAGTTTACATTTATTTATTTATTTGTCTAAAATTAATTAGTTTTATTGTCGAATTATCAATAACAACAACAATAATAATAATGGCAATAATAATGTCATTTTTTTTATCGTTAAGGATCCGAACATTTAAATTTTCTAGTTAAGGGATCCAAGTAATTTTCCGTTAGCATTAAGCTCTTTATTTTTATGAAAAGTCAACTCCAATACTAGTTAGTTGACTTCATAATTTTATATTCTCTCATTCATTTCTATTGTATACACCTCTTTACTCTTAGATCTTGATGAAAAGTTTTAGTGGATTTTTTTTTGCCATTTAGTGAAGGTACAAAGCTAGCTGATATAGTGAAGAGAGGTCAAAATATTTACCAAAACTTAAAGACATTAGAGAAAAGTAAAAATTAAAAACTAGTTTTATTAATTTTAGCGAGTTAATGAAAAAGTCAAACAATTAGGCACTTTATGTATAACTCCATCAAATAACACAATTTCAATTAAGTATTCAATAGTTGAAGTTATAAAATTATTTAATCCGACACTTGAAAATGCGTTGGCTTATCTCAATTTTTAGGAAAATCCTTAAAATATACTCATCCTTTAAATGTTTGGGCGAATTTACTACTTTCCCTGTACTATAATACCCTAAAACTTAGGGCTGAGCAAAAAAAATCCGAACCGTATTTTTAAACCGAAATCGGACCGAAACCCGAATAATGGAGACCGAAAAATTCGGGTTTTTTTCCGGTGCGGGCCCGAACCGAATTTTAAGCACAAATGAGGTGCGGGTCTAAATAAAACCAAACTGGAGACCGCTTTTAAAACCGGATTGACTTTTTTTTTTTTAAAAAACATAATTTCATCTATGAATTAAACACAACCAAGCCAAGACTGAATCCCAAAACATCAAAACCCTATTTCTCTCGTTCATCTCCGGTCCTTCAGTCTCTCACCCCCTCTCTATAATCTCTTAAAAAACCAAAAATTCTTTATGAAGTAATTTAGATGTATGTGACTCTTTAATTGTAGTTTTGAACATCATTTACATATGTCTATGACTCTTTGAACTTTAATTCGGTTTGTTCTATAACTTTCTCATAAACTAGGGATCTCAAAACGTGATCTGGCAATTCGGTTCGTTCTATTATCGCTATTTTCATGTAGCTTTTGAGGGGATCCTTCGTTATTATGAGATAAAATTTACCTCTGACTGGTTTCAAAGATCGTTGACAAATCACTTGTATTCTTTGAAAGAACACGCTACAAACCATCAACGAACTACTCTTGACTATATTAGTGATGAGACTAAACCCATGAATGAATGGAAACCCCCGAAATAAGAGACGGAAAAATGATTCTCACCAAAAGGAAGACTTTTATTGAATAGAAGATAGATATGCATACTAATGATTGAAATTTGAAACAATTTTGGTGTTTACCATCGATCAATTGATAATAGCCTCACATATAATTGATGGAGGTTAGGGTTTTTAAAGAGAGTTTTTTTAGAGAGAGAATATGTTAGCAAATTTGCATCATTTAGTCAAATGTAAGACGTTTCTTCCACATGAACTAATTTTAAATCCGTGCAATTTTGCACGGGTTCGATTATTTTTGTCAGGTAAATGCTTATTGAGAAGATTCAATTTTCACAATCCAAATACAATTCCTATAATATATATGAATCTACTGACAACGATACTAGGGAGGGCAATTATGACCCAAACCGAATCGAACCGAAGGAAAAAATTCGATCCAAACCCACTCCTTAATAATCCATTCCCTATCCACTATTTAAAAACCCATATCCATATCCACTATTGGAAAACCCGAACCAAATCCAAACCCGATCCATTCATACTCGAACCCGATCCAAGTAGATATTATTGAAAATTTAGGCTTTATTAACCTTGAAATTCAAATTTTCTTATATAAGATTAAATTTTTATGTAGTCAAATCAAGTTTCGTATTGGGTTTTGGATTATGTAGTGGATCGGGTATGGATTTGGAGCGGGTATGGATTTGAAAAGAGTATAATGGATCGGGTATGGATTTTAAAATTTTGGATATGGATCGGGTATGGATATGGATCTGTGATCCAATAAGTAAGTGGATCGGGTTTGGATCTTGCAAAACCCGATCCAACCCGACCCATTGCCATCCCTAAACGATTCTCATCACCATAACTATTTACGCTATAATAAAATTAAGGAATTTTCTACGATATACCGTGTTTTCCTAAATTCTACCATATATACCCTCGATTTTTAAGAAACATCTGATATACTCCTAAACTTTAAGATTAGTTCTTAAAATACCCCAAGTTTCTAAATTTGAGTTTTTTTAATAGTTACATATTGTCACACAAAATTGTACATTGATTAGTAAATAAAGTTACATTGACGGGTTTACCTATTTTGGATGCGTAACTTTGAGTGGAAAAGAGCTTAACTAAACTGAACTTAATGGAGAGTAATTTGTGAAGAGATGAACTGATCTGAACTGAATTGAACTGAATGAAGCTGGACTGAACTAAATAAAATTAGTTTAAACTAACATGAGCTGAAATTAAGTCCAAAGAACATAGCCTAAAGTCCTCGTTATAACTCATTTTACAATTAGTCTCACTATAGACGGATATATCCGTCTAAAGTGAAAGACGAGTCAAATATGCTTAAAGTGGTGATATTTTTTGGTCCCATCATACAACTTGTTGCTTATCTTATGCTTAAAGCGGGTGAATACTTAACGCCGTTTATAACTATAGACGGATTTCTCCCGTCTATAATGAGAATGTGTGCTCATTTTATACCAAAGAAAAATGAACCCATTCTCCAAGGGCACTTGCAACTTTCAGATAGTTGATTATATGCATACGGAAATCTCATGTACTCCTTCCGTCCCGGTTAATTGTTGTTCTTTGGTTTTGGCACAAGTAACAAGGAAAGAGGAGATGATCTATTATAAGATTACAACTGGATCAAATTGAGGGTGATTGATCAAATTGCTCATCAAATGCAATCCTAAAATAGAAATAACAACACTTGATTGAGACACCCAAAAATGAAAAAGGTAAACAAATGACCGGGACGGAGGGAGTAAGTTTTACCGATGATGTCTTCGTCTAGTGGTCAAGATGGTGGTATAGACGTGGACATTAGGTCTCGGTTTCAAATACCACCACCCCTGTATAATAGTAGTCTAATTTCATGTATGTACATATTCATGTAGCTCGGGATGGGAAGCGCGGTAGAGACATTATGCGGACAAGCATATGGGGCAAACAAGTACGAGATACTCGGAATATATATGCAGCGATCGACGATCCTCCTAACCGTCACAGGAATACCTCTAACACTGCTCTACATATTCTCAAAGGACATCCTCTTATTACTAGGAGAGCCAGAGGACATAGCCTCAATGGCCCACATTTTCATACTTGGGCTAATCCCACAAATATTCGCTTACGCTTGTAATTTCCCAATCCAAAAATTCCTCCAAGCCCAATCCATTGTCTTCCCTAGCGCGTACATCTCAGTCGCGGCCCTAGTGTTTCACATTTTCGCGTCTTGGTTTGTGATGTTCAAGTTGGGTTGGGGTTTGCTTGGAGCTTCATTGGTAGTTAGTTTCTCTTGGTGGATAATTGTAGTGGCCCAATTTGTATACATAGTGTGTAATAGTCGGTTTAAGTATACTTGGACCGGGTTTAGTTCATCCGCTTTTAGTGGGCTTTTGCCTTTTCTCAAGTTATCCACTTCGTCGGCGGTGATGCTCTGCTTGGAGACTTGGTATTACCAAATTTTGGTGTTGATTGCTGGATTGTTTGAGAATGCTCAGCTTGCTTTGGACTCCCTCTCTATAAGGTATGACCATTCACATAAAATAACTCGTTAAGCAGATGTCAAATTGCTTAGTTGGTAGGTAAAGTCATGAACAGTGGTACGTACTCATGACCTGGGTTCAAACCCTCAGCATGAAAATTGCCCTCGTCCTCCCCTTAACACGAAAAAAAAAAAAAAAAATGACTCGGGTTATCTGGAAAAGTCGATTTTGACCCCATACCATGTTATATGGACTCGGGTTTTTAAGGTACTGGGTTAAAGTTGTTATACGGAGTAGTATCCGAAAAAGAAATAGATGTTCTAAATGTGTGTAAATTTTGTGATGGCCAGCATGTCAATATTAGGATGGGTGTTCAGGATCTCACTTGGATTCAATGCCGCTGCAAGGTTAGTATCGATTTCCCGTGTAATATAGGAACTAAGGTCTTATACAAGAATTTGCCGATGTTATAATAATGCTTTGTTTTTGTCTGTGAAATGTCGATAGTGTAAGGGTGAGCAATGAGCTAGGAGCAAGGCACCCAAAGTCAGCATCATTTTCAGTAGTGGCAGTGACAACAATGTCCTTAGTCATCTCGCTAATATGCGCTATTATAATACTCGTTTTCCGATATCAGCTCAGTTATATCTTCACTGATGGAACTGAAGTTTCCAATGCAGTTGCTGAACTGTCTCCTTATCTAGCCCTCTCCATTGTACTCAATGGTGTTCAACCTGTTTTATCAGGTATTACGAATTCACGAGTACTGTCATAGTAACTAGTAATAACACAGAATGTCTTTCGACTGACTTTACGAGTATTTATATAGAGAGGTGTACACTGGGCCGGGCCAGAGTGTGGGCTGGGCTGGGTGGGTGCGGCACTGACCCAATACTAAATGAGGACCGGGCCAGTGCTGGGCCAGTTTTGCCTGACACTAAACCGGCCCACTCAGTAACGGGTTGGGCCTCTCTTTTTTATTTTGTGTTTGGACCGGGCCGGGCTGAGGAAGTTGTGGCACTAGCCTGGCACTAGGGGATGACCGGGCTGGGCTGGGCCGTGTGCTGACCAGGCCACCTCTTTTCGGCCCACATACCCGGTCTAGGCCGGGCTGGACTAGCCCGACATGTTGTACACCTCTAACTTTACATATGTAGTGACATTAGTTTTACTTGTACTTGAAGGTGTGGCAGTTGGATGTGGATGGCAAACATTTGTTGCCTATGTAAATGTGGGATGCTATTATGTGGTTGGGATACCTCTTGGTGTGCTCCTTGGTTTTTACTTTAAACTTGGAGTTAAGGTATATATCGTTCTCCTTGTATACTGCATTAAATAACGTTTTTTCTATCATGTGCCCTTCAAGAGATTTATTGTCAAACTTTTTGTTTTAAGTCTCTTTAACACATGTCCTTAGGGCATATGTTAGAAAAACCGAGTAACTAGCTTTTTAAATTAATCATAGAACGAGTGCTAATTTTCCTTAATCGAGTTTAATTTATTGTCGTTTTGTGTTTCAAAAATACATAATGTTAGGGATTATGGGGTGGAATGCTTGGAGGTACAATAATGCAAACTTTGATCTTATTATGGGTCACCTACAGAACAGACTGGGAAAAGGAGGTAAGCTGATCGATCATATTTTGGTTTTCGATTCTTATTACTAAGTTTATTTAGTCTGATAAGTCAAGGCGCAGCTGAGAAACAACGCGTAAGAGCACCGAAGAACCATACTTGCCAAGTACTGTCATCAAATATTGGGTGGTAAGTCGTAACGAGGTTAAACTTGTTATTTGTAGGTAGAGAAGGCTGTACTACGGCTAAATACATGGGACGCGAAGAAAGTGCCTCTTCTCGAGCAAACCATTGATGACAACCAAAGATGAGCAATGTTGTATGTGAAGCAGTATCGCATTCATTCATAGGCACCAGCGTAGCAGTTTAAATGCTTCTTGATCAATTTATGTATCGAAAAGGCAATATAATTCACAAGAATAAGACCCGGAATTTCATTTCATTATTTTATTTTTTATTTTTTTTGAAAGAAAAACTCCCGAAGGCGTAAATCAATTATTTAAAGACTGATCAAATAAAACAGCAGCATTCGCAGAAGGCGGTAACCCATCTGCCCAAATGACCCTACCATTAACTCTATAAACAATATGTGCTAATGCATGCGCAACAGAGTTATTAATACGATTTCGTAGCAAGAAAACTGATGGCAGTTCATTTAGTTTTTTCTGAATCAATTTCTACAATTGGTTAGTTTGGCGACATGAACAATGTCTTGCCGCGGTTAACCCTTGCTTATAGACTATCTGTGAATCAGAGCGGGTTCTGCCTGTGCTTTTCAATTCCGTCAGCCCTGTGGTCATGGTTATTGTTCAATTAATGCTATTTCCATTGTAATGTACCTAGAGGACTGTTGCAAGGCCGAATCCTCAGCGTCACTTGTAGTGTGGGTGATATGTGTTGGAAATGTTGAGTACTTTATCCCACATTGATAAAATAAGGAATCTTTATTGTGTTTATATACCAAGTGTCCCTATTTTAGGTACTTTATATTATGGAGGCTATTATGTACTATCCCTACGCGCGCCGCTGCCTGTCCGGTTCGGCTCGTACGCGCTCGTCTTATAAAATCTGAGCATCCAATTTTATTCTATCAATTATACTTTCTCTCCTTGTTCCTTATAAAATCTGAGCAACACCCAATTGGAAGAGCTCTGTGTTAGGGTGCAAACCCTTGTCCCACATCGCCCTTGTCCCACATCGGTAGAATAAAGATGGAAGATCATCTTTATAAGTGTCTACAAAGTATAATAGTACGAGACCTTTTGGGAAGGAGCCCAAGAGTAAATCCATAGTACGAGACCTTTTGGGAAGGAGCCCAAGAGTAAATCCGTGAGGGCTTGACCCAAAGCGGACAATATCGTACTATTATGGATTGTGGACACAAATGCAGCAGAGGCCCAACACAAGATATTCACGCTTCCGCACAACAAGTGGTATCATAGCCTAAGGTTCGACTTGGACTAAACACAAGGATGCATCAGTAGGTCCAAGACTTGAAGTTGTACATTGTAAGGCATGGAATTGCTAGCTCGGGGTGAGTCCTTGAACAAGCCCGGTCCAGGGCTAAATGGATGAAAGGCGTCATAAGTCTTGTGGGACAGAGACCATTTGTGTACTAAAAATGTTGATCAGGTGGACCCTTATCAGATTGGGCGCAACAGGTCTGGTGGGCTCTTTCCAGGTTGGATGCCGGTATATTGGATGCATATGATGTTCGATATACATGTGTAGCAAATTCCCAATAAGGGCACATGGTGTGTCGGCTAAGGGGAGGTTATACAGACTTATGATGTTTCAGGTGTCTAGAAGTTGGGGTTTTAGAGTGGGAGAGTTCTCCATGAAGGTCAAGGTCCGAGTCAAGATGATGGTCCTTGGTTTGAGGGGAGGATTGTTAGGGTGCAAACCCTTGTCCCACATCGGTAGAATAAAGATGGAAGATCATCTTTATAAGTGTCTACAAAGTATAATAGTACGAGGCCTTTTGGGAAAGAGCTCAAGAGTAAATCCGTGAGGGCTTGGCCCAAAGCGGACAATATCGTACTATTATGGATTGTGGACACAAATGCAGCAGAGGCCCAACACAAGATATTCACGCTTCCGCACAACACTCTGTGTATACCTTTAAGCTTCTAAGGCAACCATGACTGTAACACCCGCGAATTTCCCATTTTGACAATTATAATTTAATTAACCGTTCTATTGTCTTATTTATATTTTAAATTATTTAATTTAATTAATTTCATTATTAAACATGATTTTTATAAATATTATATTTTTAAAGCTTATCTTATACAAAAATAAATATTTGGTCGGATAATAATAATAATAATAATGATATTTCCCGTCTTGAGTTGTAATGGGCTTGAGACGTAATTTCTAGTAGAGACTGACTCAATTTGAGTTGTTAGGCTTTTTATAACCTATGGGCCTTTCCTCCTTCTCTTTTCTTTTCATAAAACCCTCACCTAACACCTCACAACTTCATCTCCCTCATTCTAATTTCTGAAATTTCCCCCAACAACCTCTCCACCATTGTTAACCCTTTGCTCTCAACCCTAAAATCACCATAACTTGCTCAATTCTTATCCAAACTAAGTGATTTTCGCGCCTATCTCTTCCTCTCATCGCCCTCCTTCTTTCTAGGTAAGAAAAGAACTACCTTTCCTCCTTTAATGGGGCTGTCGAGCCAATTTCTCATGGTACCCCTTTTTCTAGTTTCGATTTTTAGTCTTATTTGATGTTTTCTTATGTTTAGGAGAAAGTTTAGTTGACCCGGAAGTGGATTCTTGCTTGTGAGACGATTACAATAGAGATTAAGAGCAAAAGGTAACGGTGATGGGTTACTCGACATTATGTCAAATTTGTGTGTTTATATTTTGTAGTTTGTTCATATGTATGTTAAAGTTTGAATCTTTTCTTGTTTCACATGTATGTTGTTGAATGAGTTTGTATGAACAACCATCTCATGGTTGGTTGAAGATTTTTAAGCATGTTGTTACATTGATTTTCAATTGATGTTTGGATGAATTAATTGTTTGATTTTGGGTCAAAATCTTGTGCTTGAATCCATCAAGATGTGTGACAATTACATTCTTGTGGTTTCTATTAGGTATTATTGTGTTAACATGTATATTTAAGAGGAATTTGGGATGAAAAATTGGTAGAAATCGACTTTCGGAAAAGGGTAGGAAATTGTCGTGCAAACAGTCCGGTGGCGGGGAAAACCGCAGTTCCGGCACCCACCGCAGCTCCGCCACTATCGCAGTCGCGGTTTAAGCCTGACCAGTTTTCGTAAAATGGCCATAACTTCTTCGTTACTTGTTTGTTTGAGGCTTATGACCTACTGTTAGAACCGTAAGAGGATAAGCTATCACCTCCAACTGGTTTCACCTCATTATCATGTATAGAACTCAAGTTATGACCATTTGAAGTTGACCCTTGTTGTAGTCGAGTACTAAACTTGTTGTTATAGATTGGGTTTTGAGTTTCTCGTTGGGTATGCATCTTAACTTTGGTTCTAATGCTTGTGTATGATGTGTTGAGACTCCTTTATCATGGGAGTACTTGATATTTGTTATACTCTTATACTTATACATGCTTCACATGAATTGTTTACGTTATGTTTGTGCAATCATTGTTACTCGTATTTGTGACCGGAGCGTGACGGTTTACATTGTGTGACTACTCGACATTCCTTATTTATTTGCCCTCGGCCATTGGGTCACGATTATGTGCCATTGTTTCCGAGTTGGGCTGTCTTCCTTCCGCCCCTTCGGACCTTGGGGTACGGATAGGTACCATGGTTCCGATTTGGGGTTACTCGACCTTGGGGCACGGCTAGGTGTCATGGATCGAGTCTTGGATACGATTTGGGATTGTATGTCGAATCGGGTGTCGTCCATCCCGAGAGTCCGCCGATTTAGACTAGGACCGTATTATGATCGTCGTCCTACCAGGAGGTTGGAGTCTACGGGTTTGTCTTGTTTTGAGTCAATCCTTTGTAAATGTCTTGCTTGTTACGGTCATTGGTGTGTTCTTATATACGAGAGTGCACGTCTTCTATAACTATTTGTGAGAGTCTTGGTCCTATCGGATACTAGTGGTGAGATGCAAGCCCCTAGTTGCGATATGATCGCCGGGATTGATGTTCCCATCCGTTCTTATGGTGAGATGTAAGCCATAAGTATGAATGTGACATTAGTAGCCACGTCCCGTGCTATGGTTGTTAAGAGGTTTTCAAAGGAATGGCTATTGGTTTCCATCCATGTATTTTCTATTCAATTGATCCGTTGTTTACCTTCTTTATATGATTCGATGCCTAATCTCATATCCATGTTTTGGTTACCTTGAATGCATGTTTAATATAATGTACCATGCCTATCTCATTAAGAATGCAATATGCCTATCTCGTTATGATTATCGTTATATTCCCTTGTCCATATTATTCAAGTATGATGCATGATCAATATGTTTAATTAAGTTCTTGCTTATGTGCATTTTGACATATTGTGGCTGGGAGAACCCTGAGTTACTCCCCACTGACTGTGGCGTTCATGTTTACATGAATGACAGGTTTGTGATGCAGATTATGGGGAAGACGTGTGAGCTAGCGAGAACGTTGAACCTTGGACCTTAGTTATAGGTTGCTTAGACTCACCTATCGTTAGTCTTGTGTTTATTCGTGGGATATCTTTTCCCCAACGCACTTGTTTTAAATTGTAAAACCTAATTATCTTTCTTTTCATTTTTGTTTGACCGCTTATGGTGGATTTCGCACTTTAAGCTTTTAAAAAGGTTTTAAAAACCTCGTATTTTCCGCTTTTATTTTGATGCCCTATCGAGGGGTGTCACAGTTGGTATCAGAGCATATGTTGCTCCCGACGCACACACGTGTACCCCGAATTTAAATTGAACTTGACCTCAAATAATAAATGAGAGATGGGTAGGACTAAGGACCTAAGTTGGTAGTCTCTTTGTGCATGCTATATGTTAGGTGCTAACATGGTTGACTCTTTGGTGTCTTGAGAAGATGGTACGACCAACCAAGGTGGAGAATACTATCATGGAAGCCCTTACTTTAATTCTTCGGAATCAACGGAATGCCAATGCTCATGTGAATCATCGCCCTATCCGCCGTGGCAAGAGGCCATCTGTGCCCTCATCCTCGTCTTATCCTAGCAAGAAGAGGTTGGTGCCGATAGTCCAAGGACAAGGAGTACAAGACCATGGAGGACAAGAGCCAGTAGTGCAAGAGCCGAAAGGACAAGTACCTACATCTACTAATAGGCTTAAGGAGAACCGCAAGTGCTTCAAGTGTGGGCAAACTTATCACCCCGGGATTGGATGCTATGCTATGCCCTTGAAGTGTTACCATTGCAAGAAGCCCGGACATCTCTTCAGGAATTGCCCCGAGAAGAAGACTACCTCTCCTCCTCTCCCTAATGCTCCGGAAGCCGAGCCAAGAAGAGTCACTCTTGTCGAGAATCAAATCGGAACCGCCGTTCCTCCCGACACCGTTATGGGTGTGTTTTCTATACTTGATCAACCTTTCCTTACTTTTATCGCGTGATGCTCATCCTTCCCTTCATAAGCTCTCTTTTGCTTAACCTTGGGAACTAGCTTAGTACTCACTCGACTTATCCTTCGTTTTTACTTCTCCTTCCATAACACCTTGCTTGTGGATCTCTTTCTCTTGAAGGATTTCTTTACCGTCTTGAAGATACCTCCCTCTCTTCGAGCACCTTGTCATATTCCCTTATCTTTGTGCTTCTATGCCTTTCGCAACTCTTATTCCATATCTTAGGAGTTGTCTTCATACCTTTTCTCCTTATAATGCCCCTCATGTACCCCTTCATCTTTGCCTTATGGAATGTTAACTTTGGTCGAATAATTTACCTTTTGTGGAATTTGTTTGTGTTTAACCCTAGTTTTGAGAGGTCAGGATGTTAGAAAGACTTAGGTAATGTGATGATAAATACTTAGTGATTCTTATGCCTAGTTCCTTGACCAAGTAAGTATAATTGATTGGTGGATTCTTCGTGTCAGAAATAAGTTGCCTATGTGATTAAAATTATAGAACTTGGCTTTGTTGTTCATGTTTGGGATTTGAAAGCTTAGTAGGTTGAGTGTCGTTACCTTAGGAGTAAACATGAGATAAGTTTAGGATATGAATTTGGAAGAAAACCCATTTTTGATGTTAATGATCCCGTATAGAATGGTGATGTGGTTTGATATTAGTTGACCCTTGAGGATTTTGTTGAGAAGTCCTTGCTAATTCATTCTTTGGTTTTTAAAACATTGAGGTTGTGACGAATACTTGAGATAAAGAGATGTTGTTATGCTTGAGTGGTAGATTTACCTTAGAGAAATCCTAATATGTGATAGGATAAGTGAACAATTAATCTAACCAATTTATCAACCCTTAAGCGAGCGTTTATTTTTACCTTGATCAGTCATAGAGGTGTAATCCTTTAAGAGAGAGTTGCATACAAGGAATGAGAGGAATTGCCTTGACCCTCGTTTTGGAATTTGGTCGTTTTGTTATGATGGTACGATATCCTAATAGGTGTGACCTTGTTAGAGAGAACCTTAAGTCTTAGTAAGTGTATGGTTTAAGCCTTAAAATCCTCCTTCGTACCTTTAATCATCTTCCTTCCCTCCGTTCATATCTTGATTAGATTTAATTCTTATGTATAAGAGTTACTCGTTGTTTCCTTGCCTTGGATACCTCTCTAATTCTAATATCTCTTACTGGTGTTAACTAGTTACCTTTATTGTTGACTCCTTTAATCTCACACCTCGTCATGTTCATGTATCCCTTTGAAATTTCCTATCATTTCTTGACCTAGTTATTACCCTTTGTTTCTTTAGTGGAGTGATGGCTTTGTTGGCTACGTTGTAGAGTGAGTGGGATGCCCTTGAGGATTCTTTGCAAACCTTGATTTCGTCAAAATTGGATAAGTGGAACTTGAGTTGAGTTGGATAGGAAAAATCGTATGACAATCCATTTAATTTTGGTTGGTGGTCTTTATGATTTGGGGAATGTGATCATTTAGGTTTGTGAATTCGGGTGTGAATAAGATTTTGGTTTGGAGCGTTAGAAAGTATAAAGACCTTGAGATTTTGACCTTTGATTTAGGATTTTACCATAGCGAGAACTCCTAGTAGTCGTTAGTTGGTTATGTGTGTAACTCTTTTAGTAGTTTTGATCTTTCGTGGAAATTGTTTATAGATGATTTACATTTGAGAGTTATGGAATCACAATTGTGATGGGGTGACTTGACCCACGGGGTAGCATAGGAGTAAATTGTGAGTATTTTGAGGAAATTTTGGGAGTTATGTGGTTATGAGTTTAGTGGTTAGGAAGTTTTCGGAACCGTTCAGGGTGACTTTGTTGCTCGAGATTTAAGTATCTAGTGTTTCCTTGTTGCCTAACTTCCCGTCCTCTTTGACCATAAGTGTTTCCGTTCATACCTCTCTTCCTCGTTTATGCTTGCTCCTCCTTTAGAATTTGATGTTCACCTATGAAACTCAATCTTTGATATCCTGATAGATTCGATTTCAACTCTTCTCCTAGGAAGTTCATCATATCTCTTTCGTTGGTTAAGTTTGAACCCTCTTAGCGTATCTTGTTTTCGTGATATCTAAGTTACTTTTCAATTCATAAAATTTCTAAAACGTTTCAAACTACCATTTTTTTTGGTTCGTCGTTAAAAGTTTATGTTACTTTTACTAAACCCTACCTATTCTAAGAGTTCAAAAAATGAAAATTTGTTTCAGTTATCCTTTTGTTCTACGAGTATAACTTCATTTTATTGATTTTTAATTGCTAAACCCGAGTTACTTTTAACTGTGCTCAATTTCTAACTAGCTTTGGTCTACTTATGATTTCGTTGTCAAGAGTTTAATATTATATTTTCAGGAATTTGACTCCCTTTTGAATTTAGAAATGAAACCTTTATTTCCATTTTGACCTTTGCAAAAGAGGATTTGAGTGAATTGCCTTTTCTTTTGATTTTGACGTTGATCGGATGTTAGAACACGTTATTTGAAACGTTTAATAACTTGTTCTGCGCTTGTCGGCGAATGATCTTTGTTTTAAATTTGTCTTAGACTTGGAAAGTTAGCGTTCTTGTGTGCACGACAAGAGCAATTTCGTTCCATGAATGAGACTTATACTTTTGAAAATTCTTCATTAGTGTTTTTGAAAGTATTTTGATTTTCGATTTATACAAATGATTTGCTTTTGACCATATCTTCGATTTGGAATGTGGTGTTCTTGAATGCGCAACGAGAGCATTTTCGTTCCTTTGACGAGAATTTGGTTATGTCGGAAAATTTTATTTGCGATTTTTGAAAGGATTTCGATTCTTACGATAAGTAACCTTTTAATGTTTTGTTTACCGATTTCAAAATTTCGGTTTTATTTTTATATTACTTTTCCTTTCTATTTTTCAAGTTTCGAGGACGAAACTTTTTAAAAGTTGGGGTGATTGTAACACCCGCGAATTTCCCATTTTGACAATTATAATTTAATTAACCGTTCTATTGTCTTATTTATATTTTAAATTATTTAATTTAATTAATTTCATTATTAAACATGATTTTTATAAATATTATATTTTTAAAGCTTATCTTATACAAAAATAAATATTTGGTCGGATAATAATAATAATAATAATGATATTTCCCGTCTTGAGTTGTAATGGGCTTGAGACGTAATTTCTAGTAGAGACTGACTCAATTTGAGTTGTTAGGCTTTTTATAACCTATGGGCCTTTCCTCCTTCTCTTTTCTTTTCATAAAACCCTCACCTAACACCTCACAACTTCATCTCCCTCATTCTAATTTCTGAAATTTCCCCCAACAACCTCTCCACCATTGTTAACCCTTTGCTCTCAACCCTAAAATCACCATAACTTGCTCAATTCTTATCCAAACTAAGTGATTTTCGCGCCTATCTCTTCCTCTCATCGCCCTCCTTCTTTCTAGGTAAGAAAAGAACTACCTTTCCTCCTTTAATGGGGCTGTCGAGCCAATTTCTCATGGTACCCCTTTTTCTAGTTTCGATTTTTAGTCTTATTTGATGTTTTCTTATGTTTAGGAGAAAGTTTAGTTGACCCGGAAGTGGATTCTTGCTTGTGAGACGATTACAATAGAGATTAAGAGCAAAAGGTAACGGTGATGGGTTACTCGACATTATGTCAAATTTGTGTGTTTATATTTTGTAGTTTGTTCATATGTATGTTAAAGTTTGAATCTTTTCTTGTTTCACATGTATGTTGTTGAATGAGTTTGTATGAACAACCATCTCATGGTTGGTTGAAGATTTTTAAGCATGTTGTTACATTGATTTTCAATTGATGTTTGGATGAATTAATTGTTTGATTTTGGGTCAAAATCTTGTGCTTGAATCCATCAAGATGTGTGACAATTACATTCTTGTGGTTTCTATTAGGTATTATTGTGTTAACATGTATATTTAAGAGGAATTTGGGATGAAAAATTGGTAGAAATCGACTTTCGGAAAAGGGTAGGAAATTGTCGTGCAAACAGTCCGGTGGCAGGGGAAAACCGCAGGCTCCGGCACCCACCGCAGGCTCCGGCCACTATCGCAGGCTGCGGTTTAAGCCTGACCAGTTTTCGTAAAATGGCCATAACTTCTTCGTTACTTGTTTGTTTGAGGCTTATGACCTACTGTTAGAACCGTAAGAGGATAAGCTATCACCTCCAACTGGTTTCACCTCATTATCATGTATAGAACTCAAGTTATGACCATTTGAAGTTGACCCTTGTTGTAGTCGAGTACTAAACTTGTTGTTATAGATTGGGTTTTGAGTTTCTCGTTGGGTATGCATCTTAACTTTGGTTCTAATGCTTGTGTATGATGTGTTGAGACTCCTTTATCATGGGAGTACTTGATATTTGTTATACTCTTATACTTATACATGCTTCACATGAATTGTTTACGTTATGTTTGTGCAATCATTGTTACTCGTATTTGTGACCGGAGCGTGACGGTTTACATTGTGTGACTACTCGACATTCCTTATTTATTTGCCCTCGGCCATTGGGTCACGATTATGTGCCATTGTTTCCGAGTTGGGCTGTCTTCCTTCCGCCCCTTCGGACCTTGGGGTACGGATAGGTACCATGGTTCCGATTTGGGGTTACTCGACCTTGGGGCACGGCTAGGTGTCATGGATCGAGTCTTGGATACGATTTGGGATTGTATGTCGAATCGGGTGTCGTCCATCCCGAGAGTCTGGCCAGATTTAGACTAGGACCGTATTATGATCGTCGTCCTACCAGGAGGTTGGAGTCTACGGGTTTGTCTTGTTTTGAGTCAATCCTTTGTAAATGTCTTGCTTGTTACGGTCATTGGTGTGTTCTTATATACGAGAGTGCACGTCTTCTATAACTATTTGTGAGAGTCTTGGTCCTATCGGATACTAGTGGTGAGATGCAAGCCCCTAGTTGCGATATGATCGCCGGGATTGATGTTCCCATCCGTTCTTATGGTGAGATGTAAGCCATAAGTATGAATGTGACATTAGTAGCCACGTCCCGTGCTATGGTTGTTAAGAGGTTTTCAAAGGAATGGCTATTGGTTTCCATCCATGTATTTTCTATTCAATTGATCCGTTGTTTACCTTCTTTATATGATTCGATGCCTAATCTCATATCCATGTTTTGGTTACCTTGAATGCATGTTTAATATAATGTACCATGCCTATCTCATTAAGAATGCAATATGCCTATCTCGTTATGATTATCGTTATATTCCCTTGTCCATATTATTCAAGTATGATGCATGATCAATATGTTTAATTAAGTTCTTGCTTATGTGCATTTTGACATATTGTGGGCCGGGAGAACCCGAGTTACTCCCCACTGACCGTGGCGTTCATGTTTACATGAATGACAGGTTTGTGATGCAGATTATGGGGAAGACGTGTGAGCTAGCGAGAACGTTGAACCTTGGACCTTAGTTATAGGTTGCTTAGACTCACCTATCGTTAGTCTTGTGTTTATTCGTGGGATATCTTTTCCCCAACGCACTTGTTTTAAATTGTAAAACCTAATTATCTTTCTTTTCATTTTTGTTTGACCGCTTATGGTGGATTTCGCACTTTAAGCTTTTAAAAAGGTTTTAAAAACCTCGTATTTTCCGCTTTTATTTTGATGCCCTATCGAGGGGTGTCACAATGACACAGTGAAGTTATTCTAATCCATTGTTCACACGAGGGCGATTAAGCTTCTAAGGCAACCATGACACAATGAAGTTATTCTAATCTTCCAATTGGGTAGCGTCGTTCTCAGTTGGACAACACCGTGTCGAGGGCGATTAGACAACCATGACATAGTGAAGTTATTCTAATCCATTTTAGTTCGTTTGCTTTGCCCTCGCAATAACTATTTCTCCAGCGATATGCAGGTTATCAACCGAGTGTGAAGAGGCGACACTGCCCTTGACTCGGAAAATATGCTTAACATATTGCTGCTGGTAGTGTTCAGTATTCACTGGTGTGTTTTTGTCACCTATGAAAACTCCGTTAATATATAGGCAACCGGTATTATCAAAGGCATAGTTGTCACCTATGAAAACTCCGTTAATATGTAGGCAACCGGCATTAACAAACAGAACATGCATCGTTGTCTACTTTCCGATTTAGTATAAATTTCTTAGGGATCCCATCTAAGAAAATGATTAATGACAAACAATGTTAGAATGCAGAACGAGATATTTGTTAGACGAGCTTCACGGCTTCACGAATCACGACTATTCGACTAAGCATTTTAATGAATGTGAGTTATGTGACAACAGATGGAAAACCTGCATAACAGAATGACATAACTCACCTTACCAACATTTATCACCACAATTTGGTAGGTAAGTAATTATTCCCGACGACGACGACGACGACTTTCTTTATTTAGGACCTTATTCATTTATCACTGAAATATGGGCTGTTGTTGACTAGTTGCCAATCATTTTTCTATAGATCGCGTTTAAGAAAAGCTAGAGTAGTTATGAACTCGTGTGTGGTGCATAGTATGAGACTATGAGTGACTACGTTGAAGAATGTGGTTGCTTGGTTGTTTGACAGACGTTCTTATATGAAACGGTTTTGCATGTACTATATATTAGCTCGAATGTCAAAACACACTACCCCACATGCAATTTAATTTGGACCACACAAATTAAGCCAAAAAAGGAAATAGGGAAGAAAACCCGAATAATTCGAATAAGGAAATAGGGAAGAATATAGTGAATAGGAGGGAGTACAACAGTGTGATCATTATTGTTTCAATTTGTCATAACATATTTTTTGCTCCTTCAGACATTAGTTTTGAGAGATTTAGTTGGTATACAATATGTACACGTCTTTTCTCTTTCTCTCCTTATTTTACGTATACTAAGTAAGTCACTCGAGGATAACAAGCTCGAAATCTATAAGGCATTGACTCAGGCCATAAATACTTCACAAGATTGCTCATGAGGAGGCTTGAACCTGAGTCTCTTGGGAATTTCACCCAAGACCCTTGCGGGCTCTTCTCTCTTTGGTCTTTGTATCTAAAGTATGAAATGAATAATATAGATGCGGTATACCCTTAGACCTCTTTGATCCCTTCTTTTTGGACTTTTCCTCCACGCCTCAACCACATATTTGATGTCCTATGTTATTGTCAAGGCTCTTGGAATATTTCTGACAAGTCGTCATGACTGGACAAATTATGACCCGAGCCGGCCCGTTTTATCAAGAGTCAAGACCGAAAATCTCAACCGATGACTCGTTCGACTCGAACCCGTTAGTTAATTTAGAGTTGAAATTCGACCCACACTGATTGACCTGTTGGATCAAACTTCAATGATAAATCAAGAATTATATTAAAATTTTAATATTTATATACTCCCTCCTATTCACTATTTTCTTTCCTATTTCCTTAAACGGTTATTCAGGTTTTCTCCTCCTTTCTTATTTTGGAAACTTTTATTCTTATTTTATTTATCCCTCCCCCCTATCACCAAACTACACCCAACTCTTTTACTACTCCCTCCATACCAGACCAATGGTAACATTGACCGTTTTGCCACTTTTCATGGTCGTAGGGAATCTTCGATATTATTCTTAATCTATAAGACAAAATATAGTCATGTGAGATGTTGTTTGATTTATCGTCATGAATGCTATAAGAATATCAAATTTTTATAATTTGTAATAATGTGTAACAAAATATATTTACGTTGCAAAACGTGTCTCGACAAGTGTGAAAAAGTCAATGTTACCATTGGTGTGGTATAGAGGGAGTATTATTTTATTCCTTGCTTTAATGTTTGTGTCTCACAATTCATTATTTAACGCCTAATTATTTATCCCTCTCTTCTATCACTAAACCCCATCCAACTCTTTTACCCTTATTTTATTCCCTACCTTAATACCCGTGCTCACAAACAAAGGGAAGAAAATAGACACTAAAAGGGTGTATATTACGAGTATATTTGAAAAACAATTAAAAATTATTAGTTTTAACACTTTAAATTACAAGACAATTAAAAACCCAGTTTTATATATAAGTTATATAACCTTTAATGATAAAATAACTTAATTTCTATAATTATTTTAATATAACTAATGTAGACATTGGTTATGATTAAAATATTAATGTTAAATATGCTTTAGTTTTAAAAACAAATGTTTTTGATGGGGCATATTCTGCACCCGCTGACCAAGTCAACATATTGAACAAAGTCAAAGATATCCACAAGCAAGTCAACGACTTAGACAAATTTAACCGACGCACTTCGGCCGGCTGTCTCTTGGGTGCCGGCCGGGGCAACTAGCCAGTCGGGGCACACATCCGCGAACTCATATCCAAGACCCCTAGGCGGCGAGTCAACAGGGCCCGCCGGCCTGCCATGGGTCCCTCGGCCGAGGGTAGATCAGTCTTTCCACCTGCTAGCCACTTGGCCACTACGTGACAAAAGGTGAAAGTCTATAAATACTCCTCAACTCTCATTGAGGAAAGGATCCGAATAATCAACAACTTAACCTAAAATACACTATTCATCTGATAATATCTTCCTTATCTCTCTACAATACATTCTTAGCCAAGTAACATACAACTTAATCCTTTAAGTTTACTGACTTGAGCGTCGGAGTGAGTTCGCTCGGTCCAAAGCCGAGCCCTCAGTTCGTTCATTGTTGCAGAAGAGGCCGAGAGGAACTCTCAAGTAAAGAAGGATTCAACCAAAGACGTCATTCTACAAGCACTGGTGGTAACAATACTTGCTCTGGAATTACACCCGGAACAATTGGCGCCGTCTGTGGTCCCTTCGGACCACGGAGAAGGAAGCAACGGGGTACAGTCCCTTCCACTTAGTCTACGGGTCCGAAGCAGTCCTGCCAATTGAAGCAACGGTGCCAACATTCAGAACGGCTACCTTTAACCCAGTTGAAAATGAGGAAGGCCTGAAAGCCTCCCTAGACCTGGTCGAAGAAAGCCGAGATACAAAGACGCCTCAACTTGCGGATACCAAAACCGGATGAGAAGAACCTACAACCGAAGAGTCCACAAAAGGGACTTGAAAGTAGGAGATCTAGTCCTAAGAAAGTCGGCCGCCACCAACAAAGGAAATATTCATGGCAAATTGACAGCCAACTGGGAGGGTCCCTACAAAGTGGTTGAAGAGATGAGGCCGGGTACATACCGGCTGACAGACATGGAGGGTGTGCCTTTGATGAGCCATTGGAACACCGACAACCTAAGAAAGTACTTTGTATAGCGACGGAGGTGTCCAAACCCATTGTGGACACCCCAACGCATGATCATTACAAATGAAGAATCACCCGAGTTTTCCATCAAAGTGCTTGTCCCCTCCATAAGTTGCCACCAGGCAGTCACCCCAAGAGAAAAGAACGCTGTCGAGCCGTAACCCCGATTGCCCCGGCCAAAGCCGGGAGTGACGGGGACACAACGACCGATACGCTAGAAGAAACGTATACTCAGTACAGTTGAGACGCAAATCTAGCCGCCTCGGCCAACCAATGGCCCGGCAGAGGAAGCGATCAATATGTCTACAGATACGAGCGCTGTCGAGCCGTAACCCCGATTGCCCCGGCCAAAGCCGGGAGTGACGGGGACACAACGACCGATATGCTAGAATAAACGTATACTCAGTTGAGACGCAAATCTTGCCGCCTCGGCCAACCAAAGGCCCGGCAGAGGAAGCGATCAATATGTCTACAGATACGAGCGCTGTCGAGCCGTAACCCCGATTGCCCCGGCCAAAGCCGGGAGTGACGGGGACACAACGACCGATACGCTAGAAGAAACGTATACTCAGTACAGTTGAGACGCAATTCTAGCCGCCTCGATCAACCGAAGGCCTGGCAGAAGAAGCGATCAATATGTCTCTGATCTGACATTTGTCGCGCCGTAACCTCGATTACCCCGGCCAAAGCCGGGAGCGACGGGGACACAACGGTCGATACGCTAACATGTTCACAACGGCGTTTGGGAAGCGCAAATTGGACACCTCGGCCAAGACCGAGAGTGAAAGAGGAAGCGACCAACATGCCAACATGTTCAAAAAAAGACGTTAAACACAGTTGAGATATGCATTCTAACTGCCTCGGTCATGCCGAAGGTAAAAACGAAGGCACTCAATTAATAACGCAAGAAGACAAGTGAAGGATTATGATCAAAGCCCCGGCTAAGCCAACGGCCAATAAGACAATAAGACAAACTTTATTGAAAATAATTACAAGGAGAATACAGACGACGGCCGTCCCCATAGGGATAAGCCTAAACACAACCTACCAAGAGTTTTACAAACAAAACAAGGAAAAGAAAAGTAAAAGATTACAAACATATCACTTGAAGCGCCAAAAGATGGCAGGGAGGAAAGGCTCAATAGTTGGCCCACGAACAGCTAAAGCTATCCGAGATGCCGGGTGAGTCTGGTGACGACCGCCCGTCTCCCTATGCCTGTTGCTGCCCTCCATCGGAAGCAGCAGCATCATCTTTGGTGGCCGGCTCAGGAGAAGGCTCGTTATTTCCAGCTGCCTTTAGCCTCTCAGCCTCCTCTTTGGCCTCCTTCACCTTTGCATCATAGGCCGCCTTGGCCTCAGCTATCTGAGCCGCCTTCGCCGCCTCCGCCTCCTCCGCAGCCGCTTTTTCCGCAGCATCAGCCATCTCATCCAGAAGCTGCTCAAATTCCCGCCACGGGAAGGAGCCCTCAGGAACGAGCTTCTTGATCGCCTCCCTGGTCGCTTCCTCGGCCTGATCCCGGATTTGAGCGCATATTTTAGGGAGAAGCTCAGTTTGAAGCATCTCAATATCTTTCTCCTTTTGGGCAAGGACAGCCCTCGTGTCCCTATGTGCCTCCGACTGAGACAGATACAGATCCTTCCATTCATCCCTCTTGGCGACAACGGCGTCGTAACCGCCCTTATACCTATCCCGCTCCTCCAGCAGCTTGGCAGCGATGGCTTCAGCATCCTCAACTTTGGCCCTCTCGGCCAATAGCAGCTTCTCAGGTTCCTCCACACGCTTTCGTGCAGCAAGAAGGTCCAGCTTAGCCTTCCCGGCTTCCCCCTTTGCGGCGGAAAGATCAAGCTTAAGCCGTTCGATCAATGTCCCAGTTTGGGCCATGGCCTTTTCTTGCTCCATAATGTGGGAGCCGGCTAGTTGAGTCCACTTCGCCAGTCTCTTGTAGATCCTCGTACCCTATGCCACAAGCTCGGTGGGGGGAATCTTCTGAAGCGAGGAGTCAACGGTGGCACTTCTATCACCCGCCTTCTCAGGCTGCTTCCCTAATTGCCGCTCAGTGAGAATGGCGACTGCCGACGGCGGATCTACAAAAAATTTACACAGAGCATCCATGTCAACATGCATTGACACGTCAGAAAGTCTGTCATCGGGAATGTCCAACGAACCAGCTAAGTCTGAACCGCAAGTTAGATCCGTACCAGTCTGGACCCTCTTAAATGGAGGGCCGGCCGAGTCATTATTCTCCCCGGCAACAGTGGAAGCAGACGGTGGCTCTTTTCTCTTCTTTGGAGGAGGAGGGCCCTTCGCAACGGTCACCATCTCCCCAGTGACATCGACGACCTCCACATGCTCCTTCTGGACCGCTGGGGTTGAAGAGGGAGTCGGAATTGACGCTGTCGCCGACCTGGACGCTGCCTTTGGTTTTCTCTTCGGCATGCCTCCGAGAACCCGTGCCTGAGCCACCGCCGGATCCAGTGCCTTCAGTTGCTGATCCATGAGGTTAGTGGGAGCCGGTCTACGATCACGAGTCTGGGCTGCAGGATGCAAATTGACAACGTTCTTGTCCTTATCAAGCCCTATTATCCCAAGGATATCCTCAGACAGATCCGGGCCAAAATGATCTGCAAAGGAAACGAAGCAAGAGTTAAGTAGAAGAAACAAATCAAAGTTCAAAAAGACAGATTCACTAAAAGCAGAAGATGGGCCTCACACCGACCCCACTCACCCTGTTCCAGGGCCGGTATGAGGCCGACATGGCAGAGCAGCTCATCCCGAAGAATGATCTGCGTCGGGGGCATCCATCCCCTCGGCGTCCCGTTCTTCTCAGCCTCAAACAACGTCATTGCCTGTTTCTCATCCGCACTGAGATAGACTTGGGCGGCCTACATTTTAAGGCGTTTCCGGGAGACCCATTTCTCACGCTCCCCATCGCTCTCACACCGTAAATTGACACGGTGTTGGAAGGACCGGGGCAGCGGATAATCCGCCGGCACTTCGACATACACCCACCGTCCCTTCCAGTCCTTGCAGGAAGTTAGCTTATCAACGGAGACGTAACCAGACTCCGTCTGCACGCTGTACCACCCCACTCGCCCAGCGACTGACGGTTTAAGGTGATGAATCCGACGGAATAAGTTTACCGTAGGGGCCACCCCTTTGAAGAGATAGAGCCACACGAACCCAACTATAGTCCTCATGGCCAACGGATGTAGTTGGGCTACGGCGACGTTCATGGCTTTGATTATGGCCATAACGTATTCGTTCAAAGGAAACCGGAGCCCATATTCCAAGTGTCTGATGTATACGCCTATATGGCCCTTGGGAGGGCAGCAAACCGCCTGACCTTCCTCAGGAATAACAATTTTGTACCCCTCACCGAAGTCGAAGTGACCCTCGAAAAAAGTTTCCCCGGAACAGCTGGTGAACTTGTTGGTCCAAGCACGATCAGGCCCGATCTTACAGGCGTCGCCGTGATCCAAGACATACGGCCTCCTCACATTAGGACGAGCCCTTTCGGCATCATCGTCGTCATCATCATCATCCTCCCAATCCTCCAAAGCTTTTGAATCGACCTCGGGAGAAGGAGACCTAGGGCCCCCAGACCTTATCGGGATGGCGTCTAGTATCCCCTCCTCATCAAGACGCGACGGGGAACCCCGCGAAGTGCTAGTTCCGGATCGTGCGATGAAGACATGTTTACAACAAAACTTACAAGTTAAAAAGCTGAGAAAAATTTGTTTGTTTACCTTGAAGGAAAGCGCTACGCCGACGTAACGACTCTGAAGATTAGAAGAGAAAGAAGCCCTTGGAAGTTTAGAGAAGAAAATTTTAGAGAAAATGAAATTGGTGGCCAATTTCAGGGAGTAACCGCCCTATTTATAGAGGAAAGCCCATGAAGAAGGACCAATCAGGGCACAGCCCATGAAACGTGAGCCAATCAGCGAACAGACACGTGTCGGACATGCAACCACGGAATGTCAATCGTTGCAACAGTTAAACGTCAATCAATGCAACAGTGACCAAGCGTCTTCAACACGCCCCTTCATATCTCTCTGCCTATTCATCTTCCTCAACAAATTCCTAAGTATCTGTTCTCCGCCGACCACATGATCAACCAAGCTATGTAGCACCGGCTGGAGGCAATCAAAAACAACCGGCACTCTCGACCCAGGTCTCGGCCAACGTCACTTTCTTTTCCACATCGGATGCCCTTTACACATCCATGTGGAGATGGGATATGGTGCGGCCTAAGCAGAACCAAGCCGAGGTAGAAGAAGCCGGGGCAGAAAATTTTTGCAAACGAACTTGCGCAGAATATACGCTCAACATACATCGGAGCCCATACCACAGCATAGACTACGCTGGGGGCAAATTGATGGGGCATAGTCTGCACCCGCTGACCAAGTCAACATATTGAACAAAGTCAAAGATATCCACAAGCAAGTCAACGACTTAGACAGCCTAACCGACGCACCATGTCGGCTTGTCTCTTGGGTGCCGGCCGGGGCAACTAGCCAGCCGAGGCACACATCCGCGAACTCATATCCAAGACCCCTCGGCGGCGAGTCAACAGGGCCCGCCGGCCTGCCATGGGTCCCTCGGCCGAGGGTAGATCAGTCTTTCCACCTGCTAGCCACTTGGCCACTTGGCCACTACGTGACAAAAGGTGAAAGTCTATAAATACTCCTCAACTCTCATTGAGGAAAGGATCCGAATAATCAACAACTTAACCTAAAATACACTATTCATCTGGTAATATCTTCCTTATCTCTCTACAATACATTCTTAGCCAAGTAACATACAACTTAATCCTTTAAGTTTACTGACTTGAGCGTCGGAGTGAGTTCGCTCGGTCCAAAGCCGAGCCCTCAGTTCGTTCATTGTTGCAGAAGAGGCCGAGAGAACTCTCAAGTAAAGAAGGATTCAACCAAAGACGTCATTCTACAAGCACTGGTGGTAACAATACTTGCTCTGGAATTACACCCGGAACAGTTTTCAATTTAAAAATTGGTTAAAAGACGTTAGAAACTAATTTTAACCCTTATTCTGATCCTAATCCGGCCTTTTGACATGTATGATCTGATCCGTATTCTGACTGATTTATATGACCCGACCCAGAACTCTATCTGCTCGACCCGTTTGACAGGTCTACCGACCCCCAGACCTATTCTTATTCTTACTCCTATATATGCACCAATATCATTGGAATGTAAGCCATCCACACAAAATAGGATCACAATACAACATGAGTCCTAAAGGGAAAGACTATGATGAAAACCTCCTCCCTTCGCCATCATCACAACCACAACCACAACCACAACCACCTCGAAGCGAGGAGGATGTGAGCTCGACCCTCGAAGAAACCCTATCGAACAATAACTTAGCCACGGTCCAACGATGGTGGCTAGCAACAACGCTCGAAATGAAATACTTAATCCCATTAGCAGGACCAGCCATAGTAGTATACTTGCTTAACAACATTGTATCGGTTTCGACACAAATATTTTGTGGACATCTTGGTAATGTTGAGCTTGATGCTGCTTCTCTTGGTAATACTGGCATTCAAGTCTTAGCTTATGGCCTCATGGTATGTATTATTCTCTTTTGTTTGTATTTGCTCAATATTTATGTGTGTTTTATTTATTTCATTTTTATGGCTTATATTAATTCTCGTACTTGGACCTCATATTAGTAAGATTTATTGTCGGATTTTGTCCTTGCTAACTACATGACATTTTGTCTTTGCGAACTACACGACGACATGTAAAAAATGACCACTTTATGTTAAAGAATCATCATTTTATGTTAAGAAAAGTTAATTTTTAACATAAAATGGTCAGTTTTTACCATCAAATGATAACGTTTTATGTGGCCGCACCTTAGGATATGAATCATAGTCAAGTCTTTGGATTATTAGCAAATAAATTGTAACTTTTTATGTCGTTGCACTCAGTGATGGAGCCAGAATCTTTTACCTGTGTGATCTATTTTAATGTAATTGTCAATCATTTCTTAATACGAGGTCTTAAAGACGTAAAATTTTCAAAACGGTCAAATTTTAATGAAAATGTCAATTGTCAAAAAGCTGTGGGGTCTATATGTGGCTACGTCACTGGTCGCACCTTTCGGAGTTTAAATTCATGTACGTAACATATCAATGTAGCTCGGGATGGGAAGTGCAGTAGAGACATTATGTGGACAAGCATATGTTATGGATAAAAATGTCATTTATTATCCGTGACATGGCAGCATATCATTGGCAAGAAAAAGTGACAAGGGATGCCTACGTGGCGCGCATCAATTGGAAGAAGAGGGGAGAAAAGGATTGTTGAGGTGGCGCATTGTGGACCATGGGATAGAAAGCAAACAAACACAAATTATATAAGATAAAAGTCCACGTGCAAAGGAAGAAAGGGACCTTGTCAACAACTACCCCCTATTCCTCAGGGAGTTGACCAGGAATTCCGCAACAGAAGCAGAAGCAGCCTTCAAACCCTAAATTGTGACTTCAACAGCTATAAAAACAAGAGCAAAGCAACGTACAAGGGGCATTCACGAGTATCATCAATCGACAGCTCCACCAAAAAAAATCATTGGCAATTGGCGATAATTATCTAGCAATATTGTACTTGTATTTCCTTACTTGTTCATAAAATCTCGATTATAGTGCTATAATTGGCGGGATTCCGACTCCCCCCGCGGTTGTTCCCACACCGGGTTTTCCGCGTCACCAAAAATCCTCCGTGTCCTTCTTTTCGTTTATCTTCCTTTCGTCGTTCCTTTCGTTCGTACTTTAAACATAATTGGCATTAAGGATAATCACTATCACTCACATAATAAATTCATAGTCGGTAAATTTTTACCAAGACAGTTTGGCGCCCACCGTGGGGCATAGTGATCATTTTCTATAGCCAAGCCTCGCAAAACCGAACCATCCATCGCAATGTCTGGAACCAGCCAGAACCCTTCCAGCAGCCAGAGTATGTCAGCCCTATCCTCCGCAGCAGGCCTCACTTCTGCATCTGCAGGATCAGTCAGTGCATCCCCGGCGTCCAGCCAGATGATCCCTGCCAGCATGTCGACCAGAGCCATGCCCCAGCCTCAAAAACCACCGCAGATTCCCAAGGCAGCAGGTGCATCCAGTCAGTCCAAATCCAGCAGGGAAAGCAGCCCCAGCAGAGGAGTCGAAGCAGCATCCAGAAGCTCGACCCAGGAAGGCTCAGGTGCAGAAGTTCCCCGAAGCAGAGGATCTCCAGCACTCGATCCGATGCAGGTGATGATTCAGGGGATGGACATTCTGCGTCGGGCCGTTGAGGATCTGAGGAAAGACAACCAGAATATGATGGCTCAAATCGTGACAGCAGTCCAATCCAAACCAAAGATCGGCACCGAGGCTCCAATCGTAACCGGCGAGCGGAGGATCGGGTCGATCAATCCCATCGAAACTAGTTACCAGTCGGATCTTGCGGGGGTAGCACCAACAACCAATCGAGCCAAGAGGATTGGGATGTCTATCATTCGATAATCCACACACCGATCTGCAGACAGACGACAGTAACGCTTTGTTTAACACCCTTCCGATCGACCCTCCACCCTTTTCAGTACCCCCACACACCGGACACCGGGATGGCAATCGGATCTCATTCCCATCAAAATTCCATCCTGCAACCGGTTCACCAGTGGAGCCTGGATCGGAGAATTACAAACGAGACACCGGATGGCGGCACCGATCCATAGTCAATGCAACACCAGTAACCAGTCATCCAGCACCAGGCCAACTATCAGGAGCACCCTGGCTAGGAGGTACACCTGCTGGTTCTCTTCGGCCTGTTTCTAACCCTCTTGCAGAGCGGGTAACTCACGGAGCAAAGAACACCGGAGCCGAGAGAGCTAATGTATAGGATACCAGGCGTAGCCCGCCCGCTGGAGAAAGCAGCCAAAGATAGCTACGCAGACTCACCTTTCGTGGATGACATAGCTCTAATCGGTGTTCCTAAAGGATGTGTGCCGCCAGCTATGACACTCTATGATGGGACCTCAGATCCACTTGACCATATCAACCACTACAAGCGTAAAAATGATGGTGATAACCGCAACTGGATCTCTAAAGGAAGTTTGCATGTGCAAGGGTTTCGGATCAACACTGTCGGAGAGCCTGCAGTGGTTCGTAGGCTTACCAAACAAAAGCATATCCAGCTTCGCCGACCTAGTCAATGCCTTCAACCAAGGCCGGTTCACAAAGCAGCGAGAAAGCCGAGAAGGGATCAGTGACCTCTATCGGCTGGTGCAAGGATTTGAGGAATCCACCCGTGATTACTTGAACCGGTTCAACAAAGAGAAGGTGTCAATTCCGAGGTGTGATATAGCAACCGCTATACAAGCCTTCCGCCGAGGGCTGCACCAGGATTCACAATTATACAAGGAGTTAACCATGCACCCATGCACTACCTTTGAGGAGGTGCAATCGAAAGCAATCGCTGTCATGAGGCTGGAAGAAGACGCTGCACCCGTAAGAAGCACTTATGACTCAGACCCAGTATCCAGAAAGGCTCCTGTAGAAAAGAAAAGCGAAAGATCCAAACCCTACAGCAGGAACGTGAATAAAGTTTCTGGAAGCTCAGAAGGAAAGTCAGAAGCAGATCTGCCCCCGAAAGTAAGTGAGTATGGTTTCACTACCAATCTTGCAGGACTATTCAAAGCCTTGAAGGAGCTGGGACGCAGAGTCAGATGGCCAAAACTTCCAGAAGGAAACCCCAGCAGCAGAGACACAGGCAAAAAGTGTGAGTTCCACGGCAGCAACACTCACAACACCGATGAATGCCACTCCCTCAGAAAAGAAGTCAAATTCCACTATGACCAGGGAAACCTGGATCACCTCCTACCCAGAAACACGACAAGAGTAAATTCAGCGGACCAGGTTCTGCCCTCTCCTCCTCCTCATTGTTCTAGAATTGTGAATGTCATTACAGGTGGATCGGAGTTGTGTGGGCTGACCTACTCAGCAGCTAAGAGGCACGCAACCAGGGCTAAGGGAGACAGACCAGAGAGCTCCTGCAGGGTTAACAACCAGAATCTGCCATCAGTCACCTTCGACGAAACAGATGCTGGATCTACTCCTGAACAGCACCACGATGCCCTAATCATCACGCTTCCCATAGGAAATTGCAAAGTAAAAAAGATCCTAGTGGACACCGGAAGCTCCGTCAACTTGATCATGATGGAAACACTCAAAGGAATGGGATTCACCGAAAAAGATCTAGCAAAGAAGGCAGTTCCCTTGGTTGGTTTCAGCGGCGAAACAAAGCACTCCCTAGGAGAAATCATCATCCCGACCTACGCCGGAGGTGTAAACAAACAGGTAAGGTATTTGGTTATTGATGGGCCCTTGTGGACAGCGGGCCGCCCACGGGGGCGCTTGGTGAAGGGGGGCTCGAAAACAAGCGTTTGCATTTTGTATGGAGTCGCCACCAATTTTTATGGGAAATTGGAACCGTTCGAATACCTCATGTCATGTCAAGACATAAAGTAGTGACATGAACACTAAGCAATCGTTACCCTTAGCATTCTATGTCTAGAATGACTCTCGTGGATGCCAATGAACACGGGTGCTCACGGAGATCTGGAGTAAGGGGTGAGGGTACGTATTAGGAAGCTCTTTTGATCGAACACCTAATCCCGCCCGCCTCGATAGCGGCCTCTACTAATGATTAGGGAAGTTTATTCGTACTTGATATATCGTCGGCTATATGCATGCAATGCAACATCCATTGATTAATCCTAACATGTGAGAATTAGACTAAGTCGGTGAACAATAATTAGGCATACAATTAGGTCGAAGTTGGATTTAATGCTCAATTACATGTGGAAACATACAAATGATAAAAGAAATACAATAATTATAAATTACAATAATGAAAATTACAATAATTACAATGGATAGGCGATTTATGTCGAAAATACCTTTAAAACGGATAATTTGAGAAAAAGGAATAAAAGAATAAAACACGACAGATCAGAAGGTGATAATACGAATATTAGTTGATTAATACGTATACTAATTAAACTACGTCAAGGCAGAAAAGGAGTTCAGGGACAGAATTCAACCCGGAACAGGCGCAGCAGAGCTGCGTCCCTTTGAATAGGCGCAGCGATTCTTTGCGTCTGTTCTTAACTGAATTCTGGCTGTGAAGCCGGAATTGCGTGTTGTTAATACAATTTGGTGAATTTAATGATCAATTAAATTATTTACTCGGATGAAAGTGATTAATAGGTTATTTAACATATGATTGGGTCATAAAACAATAAAACATGGATGAGACAGAATTAAGACGGATTAATTTACATGAACGAATGACATTAATGAATGAGTCCTCTGTTGAAATAATTAACTAGTCTAAACATGATGATATATATGATAAATTAATGATGAGCATGTGAATAAACAGATTAGAATGTATCAATGATTTAATTCCGGAGACTCAATATGAACGAATTGAATCTCTAAAATCCGGGTTTGAATATTAATGACGAAAACCCGCAAATATGAATTATAAGGGATTTAAGTCGGATTTATGATGATTAAAGCATGTTAATGATGATGGTTAAATATACATGTGAGTTATTAAACTATCATGATGAACGAATTAACAGACGAACAAAACAAAAGAAATCAATTTGATACGAATTACAGAGGACGGAGGAAGAAGAAAAGAAGCGAGAATCAGGCGGCCTCACGAAGAGGCGCAGGGCAGATCTTTGCGCTCCTTCAAGAGCGCGATTCTTGCGTCTTTTCTCGACGCCGTCTCTCTGAAAATCCGCAAAAAAGGTTTTAAAGATGGTTTTAGAAATCGGTTTTAACGAGGTACTTTCGACATAAACCTTACAACGATGATATGATAAATAAAATACAATAAATAAAAGAGAGATTTACACCCTCAGACTTACATGTTGACGGAACGAGATGAACTAAGAAGATCGATTAGTGATGCTCGACGCGAACGTAAGGAAAAGAGTGCCTCGTAAGAGGAAAAAACGATTTAACAAGTTGATTAATTAGATTGATTGAGTGTAGTGGTCAAATTGGTCGGTCATGCAACGGAGAGGTGGGTACCGGAAAGATCCGAGCTTACGTGGTCGGAAGTCCAAGCACGTAGGCGCCAATTAGTAAGAACGAAGTCTAGAATGCAAAGGGAGAAGAGAAGGGCGGACACTCGCGTGAGAAATATGAGGAACGAAGGCTCCTATTTATACTAATCACGTGAAGGAATAGGGTTTCGGAGACTCTTTGGAAGTGAATCTCGGAAAGATATGAGAAAGATACGTAAATCATGCAAAGAAGGGCCTGGGAAGAGGCGCAGCAGCCGCTGCGTCGTCTCTTGGAAGAGGCGCAAAGACACTGCTTGCGTCTATTCCCGTGAGGTTTCCTCTGTTTAAGAAAGATTTCCGTGTTTAAGTTATGGTAGGACGGAATTAATTCGCTTATCTTTAATATCTTATGTAAATACTACGGAATATTATTTGCCAAAAGATAAAATTTGAGAAATATGGAATAGAAATATCCGGAACATTCCAGAACATTCCGACTCGGATTTAACAAATTTCGAAAAATGGAGACGGTTTTTGACCGGACTCAAATGTACTCTAATTATCGCCAAAACGACCGTATCGGGACGCAGATGACATTTAAGAGGTTGACATTAATATTTGAGCAATCACTTGACGATAATCTTACGAACCGTCACAAATCGTTCCGCGAATCAAACATGCGGCCCAATCATCACCGGGTGGTTTGCGAGGGTGCGAAACGAGGTGTCTCTGAGCCCCCACTTTGACTGAGGCTTGGACAAGGCGAAAGTCAAAGTATAGCCATCAGGTCAATCAAGATTACAACCTCGACGACTATGGCGACGCGAGGCGGCTCAAGGGTCGAACCAAGGACTGTCGTCGGGAACATTTTAGAGTCTGTCGACTATCGGGGAGGGTCGTTTAAAGTCCATTAGACTACGTAAGGAAGCTCGCCAGCCATAAGAAGAGACCATACCTGAGACTTCTTCTCGAGATGCTTTCGGAGGTGCATAGGAGCTAAGGTTTGAGCTTGGGAGCTAAGGGTAAGACCTAAAAGATAAGTAAGGATTGGTGCTAGGGCGTGGGACCCTAAAGGAAAGCATTGACGGGAAGGAGGCCAAATATGAGTTCCGACCTAAAGATAAACTAAGGTTTGAGTATAGGAACTTCCGGAGAACGACACCCTGTCGAACTCCGCGGGGAAACGAGAAATATTGAAAGCAGCAGGACGTCGGTAGAAACTGCTGGGGGAATCCGCTTGCGTTGGTCTCAAACGAACTCTTGTTGGGGAATACGCTGACGACTAGGAACATCTTGATCGTCATGGGAGAAATCTTGAGTGAGCAGTAATGCGAAATACTACTGCGCCGGATAAAACAAACTGAGCAATACTGCAAAATACTGCTGCGCGGGATAAAATGGGTTTGGACGATACTGCAAAATATTGTCGCGCTGGATAAAATGTGGGCCGGAACGAAAGAAAATCGTTGAAACGGACCAAAAGGATATAATAGCGTTGAAGAAGAGGCGCACCAAAGATGGGCCCACAAATAACGAACTCATAACGAATTTTTGAAAATTCGTATGGAGGGAACAATGGGAAGAAGCGCAGCAAGAGCTGCGTCTCTTGGAAGAGGCGCAGCACCTGCTGCGTCTTTTCCCCAATTTGGCAATTCCTGCGTAAAAACGCGAAATCAGAAGGTTTATGTTCATTTTATTCGAAACATAATTTGCAATTTCTCTCTCAAATCTTCGCCATTTCCGTCGAGGTTGGATTCAAAAGCTTGCTTAAAATATGACTAATCGAGGTATGTGTCTTAATCTTGCATTAATCATCCGCATTTGTCGAATTTCGAGCCGCAAAAACTAGGGTTTTTGACCCATTTGATCGAAAATTTGGGGCTTTTCCCCTAAATGGATTTGCTTTGCCAAATTAATGCTAGACATGAATAATAGGTAATGTTAGGAACATAACCATGCATTTACTTTGAATTTTCATCGAGTTTTGAGCCCTTGAGCGAATTTTGAGACGGTTTCACAGCTAAACCCCAAATTGCTTCGAAAATAGCCTTAGGATTACCCATTTGCGATGAAATTTGATATTTGGAATCCTTGGATAATGAGTAAACTTCCTGTCATCTCGGAAGTTTGGCTTGTGACAACTTTTTCAGGACACTTTTCCAGGGCATAACCGCCATTATAGCGAAATGCTGCTGAATTTTCGACTTGAACCTGGAACTAGACTTGACTCGGACTTGACTTGATCCAATTTGTCACACGAATGATCGGGCTGGTGAGAACACGGCCAAGGATGGCCAGAAATGGACAGTTTTCAGGGCTCCGGAGGCTCGAAAACTTCTTAACAAAGGCTCGCCGTCATGTGACGCGGCCTAAATTTACTTCAATGTTTGCAGGTGACGATGCTTCTACTTCTGGGAGGGATTCCATGGACGTAGACGCTAGTGTGGTTGAGGAGGCTTTGGAGCAGGCTTTCACCGACGCGGTGATGGCTGCTGCAGACGAGGTTCCTGAAGAGGAGGCTGCCGATGAGGAGGAGATTCCGAGACGGGCCCACCTCGGACGAGGGGTCGGTGAGAGGAGCTCCGCGTGGCCGAGACACAGGAGAGTAGGCACCTTGTGTGGGCTGCAGAGGGTCATCTGTCCTATAGGACGGTGAAGAGCTTGGTAAATAGGAATTCCCTAACTCATTACCTATTCCTTTCATTCTTGTTCAAATTTCCTTTCAAATTTACTCAAAACTAAATATAGCTTTATTTCAAATCATAATAGGAGGCTGGGAACATCAGGTCGTTCTCGGGGTATACGACGGCGATGGAGCACTACGAGCGTACTGTTGTCGAGGAGGAGAGAGCCATGATCGAGCGCGGAGCGTTTGGTCCTCCTGGTTCGTGTCCGGAGGGATATCGTGAAGAGGAAGTTGCGGGCCAACCTTAGCCTGGTCCGCGCTTTCTTGGATCGATTTTGGGACACGACTTCCACGTTTCACCTGCCTTTTGGTGAGGTGGGGGTTACTCTGGAGGATTACGGCATGATTTCCGGTTTGCCGTGCGGGACCGAGGAGATGGTGTGGCCGGAGACTGGTATGAGGGCGGATTCGGCCGAGGCGAGGAGGTTGGTCGGCTGGAACCTGTCGCCGAAGGCTGTTGCGGTGCTTGGGTTTGGTACCCGTACCTACGTTCGAGATTAATTTGCGGGAAGACCCCAGACGATCGGTGGTGATCGATGGGAGGGAGACGGCTCCCCCTCCTGTAGAGAGCGGAGGGGCTCGTCGTGGCTTTGGTGGTTCTTGTCTTCGATTTACCTCGGAGACAAGGGTGAGAGGTCATCGACGAAGCTTCTCCCCTTCTTTCGACCCGAGCTCCCTAGGGCGTTGGGGACCGGTCATCACGCTTGCTTTGCGGTCCTCATCCGTTTTATGAGGGCCATGGTTCGTCCGGAGTTGATGGAGAAGGGGACTTCTCCTGGTGCCGTCGGACCTGGATTACTGTTGGAGGTATGAACCTTCCTTTTAATAGCAAAATTCTTTTCTTTATCAGATTACGAAGGATCGTTCTTGATTATTCTGCTTACAGGCGTGGGCGTACTCTTACTTCCCGAGTCTCGCGCCGAAGAGGACGGAGCCGCTGGAGAGGGCCTATCCCGTGGTGAGGGATTGGGTCATGTGCCGGACGAAGAGCAAGCGTTCTTCTCACAATGTCTACCGGCAGGACGTGAACGCCCTTCAGCTGAGCAGCGTAAGCATCCCGTTTGTATTATTCATTTATATTTCTTTGTTTTAAATTGATCATAGGAATGATCTCTGCCTTTATATCTTGTCGCAGTGGGTGCCCAGACCTTGGGCGGAGTATGCTGAGGCGCCTCCTTTCGTCGCTGAGGTCCTTCGACCTAGGAGCTCGAGCCGACTGTTGCTGTGGACGTCGATGGGTCCTGTATGGTATCTGGGCGAGTGGCTAGCTCGTCAGTGCTTTCGGGGTGCGTTGACGGTTCCCGTTGATCCTCCGAGGACGATGTTCAGGGAGCCTACTGAGGCTGAGAGGGAGGCGGACTTGGCTGGTGCCAGTGGCGACGACCTTCTTCTGCCTGGCGAGGACTACTCGGCGTTCCTTTACGGGAGGTTGGCGTATTGGCCGGTAGTGGTGAGTATCCTTTACTTTTCTTTGATTGACTTCGGGAATTACGACGAAAGATCATCGATTAATGAGAGTTATTTGTCCCTTCAGGAGGTTGAGGCGGCGGGCATCGAGCCCCCAGTGTATCCCGAGACCCTCGAGTACACTGACGCGACTGGGAGGACGACGATCTCCGAGTTGCGTGACTTTGACGTAGCGGTGGCGGACGCTGGCCTAGACGACTGGCAGCATCTGATTCGGAGGGTGAGCCTCCAGCTTTTTTATTTTTCGTGTAAGAACACATTTGATTAAATTTGTTCAATTTGCTGAGAATCTCTTTGAAATGCAGGTCGCGCCATCTCGGTTCGTGGCATTATGGAGGGTGGCCAACCGGCTGCGAGCTACTGCCATTGAGGCACTTGTCGGTGGTCGAGGTCGTCAGGTATGAACCTCGCTTGATTTCTTTTGATTTTTGATTTCCAATTTTGTTTGAATTGATTGACATGAGCCAACTTGTTGTTGTTTACAGGTTGGCCGTGAGTCGGAGCGAGAGTTGACCCAGGCTCGGGAGGAGACCGCCCGCTTGTTGAGGGAGCTCGAGTTTCGGGATGCCGAGATTGCCGCTCTCACGGCGAGGGTTGCTGAGTTGGAGGGTGCCCAGCAGTAGTTTTGCGTAGTTTTGTAGACTTGTATATTTTGACTTCTGATTCGGATATGTTGGACTTCGTTTGGGGCGCAAGCCCCCAGTTTACTTGGATTTTGGACTTTGCTCGGGGCGCAAGCCCCCAGTTTGCTTGGATTTTGCTTCATTTGGTGTATATATGACGGCCTGAGTGCCTTTGCTGCTGGGTTGTGTTGATTGTACCTGCGGGTTAGTTTTTGAACAGGCTTGGTAGACAACGGTTTACACCGTCATGCTGCAGAAATTTACATAGAAAAACCTGTAACACATACATTTTATATTCACATAAGGCCCTTACTTAGCGCAAAATGAGACTCAAGAGGAACGCAAAAATGCAAAAATTTTGCCGGAAAATGACCGGACGGTAGGGAGGGTTACCCCCTACAAAAAGAAAAAAATAGAAATCTGTAAGTGTAGAAATGAAAATGTTGAAATAAAAATAATAAAATAAAAAAGAGAATTATTTTCTAAAAAGAAAATGAAATGAAATTTAATTAAAATGAAATTTTTGTGACAACGAAAAGAAAAATTAAGTGCGATAAAAATGGCGAAGGTGTCGATGTTGCCTCGAAATGCGTGCCCGCGGATTAAGGAAATCTGAAGCATGGTAAATTTCTCGTATTTACCAAATAAAATCCCGTAGGAATAGGAAATTATTCGTTTATTAGAATTAGGAAAGATCCAAACGCGGAAATCACAGAAGGTGAGATCAAGAGGCGCAGATGAGTCAAGCGTCCCTTTGAAGAGGCGCAGCAGGTGCCGCGCCTGTTCCCAAGCA
This sequence comes from Silene latifolia, assembly GCF_048544455.1. Taxonomy (NCBI): domain Eukaryota; kingdom Viridiplantae; phylum Streptophyta; class Magnoliopsida; order Caryophyllales; family Caryophyllaceae; genus Silene; species Silene latifolia. Next base: position 127,078,804 of record NC_133532.1, on the reverse strand, counting down.
GGTCGGTTCTGACGGATTTTTGGAAACAGCAATTAGTATAAATAGGAGCGTCGACGAAGCTTTAAATCATATAATTCTTCCGTCTCTTCTTCGTCGATCCACACATAAAAAAACTCCCAATAAATTTTTCAAGAGAAAATTATCATCATGAATACTTTGGAGATTCGCTTGAAGGAATGGACTAATGAATTCTCGAACATCGAGAAGCACGATATGGGTGCTTATAACCTTGGGTCTTTGTTGAGTTTGAAACTCATTAAGGTTGTAAAACCATTCTTAGATGCTTGCCTTGATTATTGGGACCCAAATTATCATGTTTTTGCGTTCCCAGGAGGTGATATTTGTCCTTTTCCGGAGGAGATTGCTGCTATTGGTGGGTGGGACCCTGAGCATTTACCTGCCATCCCTTCTACTGCTCAAGGGTATAAGACCAAATTCAGAGATTTGCTTGGACTTACTAGACTTGAGGTAGATCGTCTCGTTACTCCGAAGGGCGTGAGGATGTTGGATTTCGTAGACCGATTCATCAACAGGGCCGACCCTACTGTCTCTTATGTTGCTAGGAGGAGAGAATTTGGCTTCTGTTTGCTTCATGTTTATGTCTTTCAGGGACACGTTGATGAAGAACTGCGAGGTGATCCCCGTCTATTGGGTCTTATTGAGCAAATGGAGCTGCGCAGGAGCCCAGCTTGTTTATGCTTAGGGGAGATTATTTTGGGTTTGGATAATAGGAAATCCAACCGCGATCTTCCATTTCTGGGGAGTCCCGTTATCTTACAGGTAAAAGACACCTTTCTTTCTTTTGTCTTTCTCTTTTTTTTTTCGTTTTTTTTTTCTTTTTTTTTTCTTTTTTTTTTCTTTTTTTTTTTTTTTTTTTTTTTTTTTTTTTTTTTTTTCGGGTGCCTAATACCTGTTTCTTGGTAGGTCTGGCTTATGGAACGGCTCCGATTGCTCGAGCCCCCAGTTCATGCACTTTCCTATCATTCCCGTATGATTGCGATGAGGACGCGGCTGTACATGGTGGACTTTACCCGGATCTGTGACTATTGGAAGAACAAGTCAAGAATGATGATGGCCCGGCCGATCGGGTGGGTCATACCGTGGTGGCACCTCAAGTCCATCACTTTGGAGTGTCTTCTTTGGATCCTACTAGGTCCGTGCGCATTCCCGGATTGGAGTTTATGGTATGCATTTTTCCTGAGAGATTGATGAGGCAAGTGGGGTTGAAGCAGATGATCCCCAGGCTTGACACCGTTCCGCAGACCGCTATGGCGCTTACTACAGAGAGCCGGAGAGAGTGGGCTATGAGGTGGGCCCAAAGAAACATGTGGTTCTTGAGTTTCTCCGCCAATGCTTTGTGGGTGTCGGACTCTTATCTGAGGTGGAGGAAGGCCGCAACTTCGGAAGAGCGCGAAAGACTGAGGAAGCGCGAGCCCGTTGACTACAAGGTGCGCGAGGGAGAGAAAGAGAAGGAGAAACATCTGACTGAAGGAGAAGAAGAAGCCGGGTTTCAAGTCATTCATCCTTCAAGAAATCGAAAACTACTCCCCGTCGCAGAGATGGTGGTTGGCAAGAATGGAAGAGTCAGGCCTCGGGAAAGACCGTTGGTGATTAGGTCTGAAGTGGTGCAAGAGCGCCCGGCTCGAGGTCGTGACAAGAAATATGACAAGAACGACAAGGGCAAGGGAAAGATGGAGGAATAGCCCAAGTCTTATTTACTATTTGATTATTATTATTATTGTTGTAATAAGAAAGGAGGGATTTTTTAGAATCCTAGCCTAGTCTATTTTTATTATTTGCCGTACTATTATTATTAGAAATTGAATGAAATAAAAAGGTTGAGTGGTTATGAAACCGTTGTGATTTTCTTTAATTATTCTTGTCGAATTTCAAATGCAATGCAAGTGTCCTTCTATTTACATTTTAAATATAATGGTGGGTTGAATCCCGTGAAGGATTGCCTACGTATTCACTTAAAAAAAGCGAAATCAAACCCTTGCGCGTAGTTCGAGTAAATGTAAAAGAATAATTGTTCGAAGCAAGAGCTCGTAATGAACATAGAAAATAAGCATGAGCTTTTGCTTACTCTGGAGGTGCGAATTTAGTTTGTTTGATGATATGAGGATGACAAGTTTGCCAAGATGCAAGAGCATAGTGACATTCAAATGGGCCAGGGGCGTTTGTTTAGTGCCACAAGAGCGACACGTAGGTTTACGCGAGGCGCGTTTTTGTTCCTGTTCTAGGCATAATATCGTTTCAGTTGGTCGAGATTTGTGGGGTTTGAGAACTCATTCCCGTCTAGGTCTGTGATTCTAACCGCACCCCCTGGGAGTATTGATTTGACTAGATATGGTCCGGCCCAATTAGGTTTGAATTTTCCCCTTGGGTCAACAGGTAAAAGAGCTCTGACCGATTTGAGTACTAAGTCTCCTTCTTTGATGTTTCTTGGTCTAACCCTTTTGTTGAAAGCTCGTTTGATACGTGCTTGATATGTTTGGACATTATGTAAGGCACGAAGCCTACGTTCATCCAGGAGGATGAGTTCTTCGTATCTATCCTTCTTCCAATCGGCCTCCGGGATTTGACTCTCTAGTAGAATACGTAAGGATGGTATTTCTAGCTCGACTGGTTGCACGGCTTCCATGCCGTAAGTCAAATAGAAAGGAGTAGCCCCAGTGGGCGTCCTAACTGATGTACGATACCCCCACAAAGCGAAGGGTATTTTGCTTGGCCAATTCTATAATTGTCAGTCATTTTCTTGAGGATTGTGACGACATTCTTGTTAGCTGCCTCTACCGCGCCGTTAGTCTGTGGTCTATAGGGCGAAGAGTGGTGATGCTTGATCTTGTACTTGGCTAGCAATTGTTCGTTTTCGGCTTGGAAGTGGGACCCATTATCGCTGATGATCTCATGCGGGCAACCATATCGACAGATTATGTTATTTTGTATGAATTTGGCTACATTTTTGGCCGTAAGAGCGGTGTAGGAAGCCGCTTCTACCCACTTGGTGAAGTAGTCAATTGCTACTAGGATGAAACAGTGACCTCCTGTTCCGGCTGGGGTTATTTTCCCAATTATGTCAATTCCCCATGCGGAGAATGGCCAAGGAGATGTCATCGTGTAGAGCAACGAAGGAGGGACGTGTTGTACATTCCCGAAGATTTGGCAATTGTGGCAATGTCTCACATATTTGATGCAGTCGGATTCCATTGTGGTCCAATAGTACCCGAGACGTGTGATTTTCTTTGCCATCATAGGTCCACTCATGTGAGGACCGCATTCTCCGTCGTGGACTTCTTCCATCACCTTTCGTGCCTGTGAATGATCAAGGCAACGTAGGATTACACCAAGAGGTGTTCTTTTGTATAACTCTCCTTGCATGAGAACGTATTGTGAAGATAATAGGCGTATAGCTCGTTGTCCCCTCTTGTCCATATCTGGTGGATAGGTACCATGAAGCTTGAAGTTCAGGATTGCTTGGAACCAGGGTTCCTGTGCGATTTCTTCTTCATCGGTAATTTGATGGACGTAAGCCGGCTCCGACCGTCGTTCAATACACAAAGGCATTTCTATCATATGATCTGGCATGTTTATTAAAGATGCAAGTTTCGCAAGAGCGTCTGCAAATTGATTTTCCTCCCGGGGTAGGTGTAAGTAGGTTACGTGATCAAAGAATTGAGCGACTTGGTCTATCCTAGCCTGATAGGGTGCTAGGCTTTCACTTCGGATTTTCCAGGATCCCGTAACTTGGTTGACGATTAGTGACGAATCTCCATGCACTCGGAGGTTTTTGATGCCTAAGCTTACTGCCGCTTGTAGTCCAATTAGACAAGCCTCGTACTCTGCAGCGTTATTTGTCACCTCGAAGTCGAGTTTGACAGCAATCGGTGTATGCTCACCTTCAGGAGAAATGAGCAACACTCCTATCCCGAATCCTCTTAGGTTTGATGCTCCGTCAAAGTATAGGTCCCAGGAGTCTATATCTGTTTGAAGTATATCTTCGTCGGGAAATGACCAAGTATCTATGGTTTGTGCGTCGTTGATGGGATTCTCTGCGAAGAACTCGGCGACGGCGCGACCCTTTATTACTTTCAGTGGCACGTATTTGAGGTCAAATTCCGAGAGCATCATGGTCCATCTTGCCAGGCGTCCGTTGAGGACAGGTTTCTCGAAGAGGTATTTAACTGGATCCATTTTGGAGAATATCTTGACGGAGTAGCTAAGCATGTAGTGACGTAGCTTCTTTGTTGCCCACACAAGAGCGAGGCATGTCCTTTCGAGTTGTGAGTATTTGCACTCGTATTCCAAGAACTTCTTACTTAGATAGTAAATAGCTCTTTCTTCATTTCCTACGGTTTAAGCTAGCATGGCACCCATGGCGGTTTTCGATTCTGGTGAGATACAAACCAAGAGGTTGATCTTGTTGTGGTGGCATGAGCACTGGTGGTTTGGCCAATATCTCCTTGATTCGGTCGAACGCCTTTTGACAATCATCATCCCACATGGTGTGGTCTGTTTTCTTGAGCTTCTTGAAGATAGGTTCGCAAATCATCGTAAGTTTCGATATGAATCGACTTATGTATTGTACTTTTCCCAGGAATCCTCTGACTTCTTTTTCTGTTTGGGGTTGTGGCATTTCGATCAGAGCTTTGATTTTGGAGGGATCTATTTCTATTCCTCTTTGACTAACCACGTATCCTAGGAGTTTGCCGGATGTTACCCCAAATGTGCATTTCTGAGGATTGAGTCTCATGTTGTACTTCCGTAGCCTTGCGAAGAACTTGCGAAGGTTCGCAATATGTCCCTCTCTCTCCTTGGATTTGACGATCATGTCATCTACATATACCTCGACTTCTTTGTGCATCATGTCATGTAAGAGCGTAGTTGCGGTGCGTTGGTATGTAGCTCCGGCGTTGATCAATCCGAACGGCATTCTTTGTATAGCAATAGGTTCCCCATTGGGTAACGAACGCGGTCTTATGCATGTCTTCCATGGCCATTTTGATTTGGTTATAACCCGCATATCCATCCATGAAGGATAGTAATGCGTGGTCCGCAGATTGTCCACTAATATGTCGATGTGAGGCGGAGGAAGTCATCCTTTGGACTCGCTTTGTTCAAATCCCTAAAGTCAACACAAACTCGGATTCTCCCATCCTTTTGGGTACGGGCACTATATTAGCTACCCAAATGTCAGTACTCGGAAACTTTGATGAACCCGGCTTTGAATTGTTTGTCAACTTCCTCTTTAATCTTTAGAGCCCATTCTGTTCTCATTCGTCAAGCTTCGTTTCACGTGCTTGAAACCCGCTTAATCGGAATTCTATGTTCGGCGATATCCCTGTCGATCCCTGGCATGTCTTTGTAGGACCAAGCGAAGACGTCTTTGAATTCATTTAGGAGGTCTATGAAATCGGCCCTTTCGGCGGAGCTCAAGGTAGTCCATATCCTAAGTTCTTTGGGTTCTAATTCAGTTCCTACGTTGATGGGTTCGGTGTCCTCAATTACTGGTCCCCCTTCCCCTTCCTGTAGTATTTCTTTGGCTACGTAGGGAGGTATTTCGGTCAAGTCTGGGTCTTGGTCGTCCTCAGTATCATCATAAACAGAATTGCACTCAAGATAACGCAAAGAGTAAGCAGAAATTGATTTATTCATATTAAGATTCGAGTAAAGTTGAAACAAAGAGGCCAACTGATCCAAGGTCAGTGGCGGTAAAGGGACAGTAATTGGGGCATTTCCCGAACTACTGTGACTACTCGATGCTAGGCTAGGAGAAACGAAGGGAGTGGGGATGACAACAGGAGTAGACTCTCTAATGACTTTTCTGACTCGACTCGACTCCGACTCCGACTCCGACTCGAATTCGTCGTCTTCTGGTTCTCCTTTGAACATCTCTCCTTCTCCAGTAGTGAGTTTGAAGAGTCTTCCTTGGTTGTTGGTCCATTTGATGGATTTCCTCCATCCTTTCTGCTGCTTTGTGTCGATTTCTGTGATCAATGCGGTGGGGTTGAAGCGATCGTCCTGAAGTATCATAGTAATGATCTCATCCTGCGCGGCCCTAATGAATCGGTCCTCTCCAAATAGAAGGCTAACGGCTCGCTCGTCTAAGCAAGGTGCTTGACGGGTTTTGACGGTAGGAACCGTTTCTGGAGGGATGAAGTAGCAATCGTGAAAGATCTCGATTCCGGCTAACTTCCTCTCAAGGTAATGCCAAGGTTCGGGAAACCCGTGAAAGAGTTCTGAACTTCCTTCTTGAACGAAGTATCCATTTAAGGTGGGGAGATATGGCCTCATTTGGACTCCTACATACTTGCGGTTTTGGACTTGAGCGAGCATTTCGAGAACTTCTTCAGCTGTGGGTTTGTACCCTAGTCCAAGTGGTATCCTCGATGAGTTGCCTTTCTTGTATGGTGCAAAGGTGTTCTTCCGAACTGGGTTTAAAGGCATTCCAGGGAAGTATCCTTGATTCTTGAGTATGTGGTTGACCACCAAGTTGGAGTAGGGATTATAGTACAAGGGTGCCAACTCACTTTCTATGACGTTCACACTTTGGAAGCCCCCAAGTTCGTATATGGGATCCGCAAGGACTTGATTGTTCGATTGTTTCTCGATTATTGCCTTGATAGGTGACGAAGTGATCGTCACAACTTTGCCATTGAGTGGGATCTTGATCTTTTGGTGAAGGGTGGATGTTACCGCTTTGGAAGCGTGAATCCAAGGCCTTCCCAGAAGTATGTTGAATGAAGCTTCGATGTCCACTATTTGGAAGTTGACTTTTCGTTTGATAGGTCCCGTGGCTACGGTTAGGCTAGCAAGTCCAACCACTTTTCGTCGTGTACCGTCATATGCGCGTACACCTTGATTGGTGGGAGTCCAATCCGACTCTTTCATGCCTAGTTTGTATGCCGTTTTGAGGGGTATGACGTTGACCGCGGAGCCATCATCTACCAAGGTCATTGTCACATTCTTCTTTAAACAAATGACAGTGATGTATAGAGCAAGATTGTGACTAGCGCCAAAAGGTGGCAAGTCTTCATCTGAGAAAGTAATAGGATTACTTAGCTTCGGTGATTCTTGGAAGACCAAGTTGACTACATCTTCGGGAGTAGAGTTATGTGCTACATTTAGTTTGGCCAGAGCTTGCAGTAAAGCTTGGCGATGCGGAAATGAGCTTGCCACTAGTTGCCAGACTGAAAGATCAGCCTTGGTTTTTTGTAATTGCTTGAGCAAATGATCAGTGGGGTCGTCTTCGTTGTCATTTGGTGTGATGACATTGGTTGGACCGTTTTGAGTGGTGCTTTGGTATGGACGACCCAAACGAGTTAGGTGATCCACATCTTGGTCTTTGCCGTTTTGGACTATCTCCTTGACTACGGAGTTTTCGATGAGGTACTCGTCCTCATCATCATCGGCCCAAACCCCGTTGATTGCAGCTAGCTCTCTCATTCTTATGATGTCACCTTCTAGTTGTATGATTTGATCGACTAGCTTGTCGACCACGGCGATTACTTCTTGCATAGTAGCATTTTGAGAGAAGATCAATGGTACACGTTCCTTAGGCGTTGTGTTGGGATTGCGTAAGGTTGTTACCATGTTTTCTAGTTCCCACACTTGTGTATCTACACTCCTTGCCCATGCGATGAAGTCGGAAATGGTAGGGGAGATGGTAGAGTAGAGTCTTCCGTTCTCAATTGCATGAATTTCATTTTCGGTGGGAGAAATGAGGTGTGAGCAATCTAAGGTAGATTCATCACTTGTAATCACTAGAACTCCAAGAGGATTCTGAGTGTTGTTGGGCTTACCTCCCGGTGGTATTGGGAGTCGGCCATCTTCAATCATATCCTGAAGCACGTGTTTCAACTTGTAGCATTTTTCCGTGTCGTGCCCCTTGCCTCTATGGTATTCACAGTATGAACTTTCATCCCAGAACTTAGATTTTCTTTCGGGTTCGGGAGTAGGTCCAATGGGTTGGAGTTTACCTTGCTTCATTAGCCTTTTTAGAGCGTTGGAGTAAGTATCCCCAAGGTTTGTGAATTTCCTTGGTGGGCTAGTTTTCTTGGATGGCTCGAGAAGGTTAACTTCGTCGGTCTTGCTAGTAGAGCCGTATGAACGACCCGTGGACCCTTGATATCCTCGACCTACCGTTTTGGACAAGAGTCCTTTACGGATGTCATCTTCGATTCGTGTTCCCAAAGATGCAGTTAAGTCCTTGAAGGTCTTGATGTTTTGATATCTCAAATGGTTGGCATATATGGGCTTGAGATTATCCACAAACTTTTCTACAAGAGTAGCCTCATCCGGGCGTTCAACTAGTTGAGTACTAGTCTTCCTCCACCTACTTAGGAAGTCGGTGAATCCTTCTTTGTCATTTTGGGTAAGAACCTCTAGAGTACGCATGTTGACCTGGATCTCGGCGTTATCCGCATATTGTTTAGAGAATTCGATCGCGGCGTCTTCCCAAGTAGCGACCTTCTTGTGATCTAAAGTGTAGAACCATTGCCTCGGGATGGTGTCAAGAGATGAAGGAAAGATCCTTAAGAACATCTCGGGTTTGATGCCTTTGATAGACATGTAATCCTTGAAGGCGCGGATGTGGTTCAAAGGATTCTCGTGTCCTTTAAACTTAGGGATATCCGTCATGCTAAAGTTAGTGGGCAATTTGGAATTGACGGCTTCATACTTACGATTGTTCTCCCTGTAAATGTCATCCCCCTTAAGGTACATCAATTGCTCCTCTAGGTATTGGAGTCTTTTTTCAGCTGCAGTTGTTCCTAGGACAGGACTCTCATCTTTAGACTCGTCATCAGAAAATTGTAGCTCTCCACCTTTAGGGGGAGGTAGCTTTCCCTCTACATCGAAGATACGGCCTTCGATAAGCTCAAGGCGGTCATAGGTTTGTTCTTGAGTGATTTGCATTTGGGTTATCGCGGCCAGGATTCGATCATTACTTTCTTGAATTTGCTGGAGGTTCGTTTCATCACTTGACCCAGGCATCTTGGAAACTGGATAAGAGATCGGCGACGAATCAAAACACGATCGACCATTCTATCACACTAGCTAAAAGAGGAAAAGATTTGACTCGTGAAGTGGGTGTGTGCCACTTGTGTTGAGTGAGTTTTGAAGAAAGACAAGGTCTTTGAAAATGTGCATCCTAGTCAACTGTAGTGTAGTTGTAGGAGTGGACTCGAAGTGAGGTTTTGAAATGGGCTTGTGGCCCGAATTTTGACTTGACAAACGGACAGAGTTTTGACCGGACTTTGCGCTAATTTAAAGGCCCTATTTCCAAATTTTTGATTGAAATTGGGTTTTGATTTTTGAAAATTCGTCATGATTTGTTTTGAAATGGTGAGTGCATTTAGAAGGGTTTTGGTTTAAAGGGTGGGTTGCCATACCGAACCATCAAACCCGAAGTCTGTGGAGAGGCTCGTGCCAAACAAGAGTAAGGCCGATTCCTAGTCCATTTCCTCAAGTAGTGAAGGCCCTTGATACAAACAAGAGTAAGCATCATGGTATGGGTGACGTCAATCGCTATCCATCCTTAGGCCCAAATAAGAATTAGGACCGTTTAGACGGGACGATTGGTCAAAAGGGTTGGGTTGGGCCTAGGAAGGCCGAATAAACGATCTAGGAAGACCGAGTCATGAAAACCGACAATTGTCTTGTACAAACTTATTCCCTAACTTTGTTCGAGTTTCACCCTAGCTACACGTAAGTGTATTTCCCCAGCGGAGTCGCCAAACTGTGGACAGCGGGCCGCCCACGGGGGCGCTTGGTGAAGGGGGGCTCGAAAACAAGCGTTTGCATTTTGTATGGAGTCGCCACCAATTTTTATGGGAAATTGGAACCGTTCGAATACCTCATGTCATGTCAAGACATAAAGTAGTGACATGAACACTAAGCAATCGTTACCCTTAGCATTCTATGTCTAGAATGACTCTCGTGGATGCCAATGAACACGGGTGCTCACGGAGATCTGGAGTAAGGGGTGAGGGTACGTATTAGGAAGCTCTTTTGATCGAACACCTAATCCCGCCCGCCTCGATAGCGGCCTCTACTAATGATTAGGGAAGTTTATTCGTACTTGATATATCGTCGGCTATATGCATGCAATGCAACATCCATTGATTAATCCTAACATGTGAGAATTAGACTAAGTCGGTGAACAATAATTAGGCATACAATTAGGTCGAAGTTGGATTTAATGCTCAATTACATGTGGAAACATACAAATGATAAAAGAAATACAATAATTATAAATTACAATAATGAAAATTACAATAATTACAATGGATAGGCGATTTATGTCGAAAATACCTTTAAAACGGATAATTTGAGAAAAAGGAATAAAAGAATAAAACACGACAGATCAGAAGGTGATAATACGAATATTAGTTGATTAATACGTATACTAATTAAACTACGTCAAGGCAGAAAAGGAGTTCAGGGACAGAATTCAACCCGGAACAGGCGCAGCAGAGCTGCGTCCCTTTGAATAGGCGCAGCAGTTGCTGCGTCTGTTCTTGGCCTGAATTCTGGCTGTGAAGCCGGAATTGCGTGTTGTTAATACAATTTGGTGAATTTAATGATCAATTAAATTATTTACTCGGATGAAAGTGATTAATAGGTTATTTAACATATGATTGGGTCATAAAACAATAAAACATGGATGAGACAGAATTAAGACGGATTAATTTACATGAACGAATGACATTAATGAATGAGTCCTCTGTTGAAATAATTAACTAGTCTAAACATGATGATATATATGATAAATTAATGATGAGCATGTGAATAAACAGATTAGAATGTATCAATGACGAATTCCAGAGACTCAATATGAACGAATTGAATCTCTAAAATCCGGGTTTGAATATTAATGACGAAAACCCGCAAATATGAATTATAAGGGATTTAAGTCGGATTTATGATGATTAAAGCATGTTAATGATGATGGTTAAATATACATGTGAGTTATTAAACTATCATGATGAACGAATTAACAGACGAACAAAACAAAAGAAATCAATTTGATACGAATTACAGAGGACGGAGGAAGAAGAAAAGAAGCGAATCAAGCAAGGCCCTCACGAAGAGGCGCGGCCAGATCTTCGCGCTCCTTCGAAGAGGCGCAGCAGTTGCTGCGTCTTTTCTCGACGTCTGTCTACTGGAAATCCGCAAAAAAGGTTTTAAAGATGGTTTTAGAAATCGGTTTTAACGAGGTACTTTCGACATAAACCTTACAACGATGATATGATAAATAAAATACAATAAATAAAAGAGAGATTTACACCCTCAGACTTACATGTTGACGGAACGAGATGAACTAAGAAGATCGATTAGTGATGCTCGACGCGAACGTAAGGAAAAGAGTGCCCTCGTAAGAGGAAAACGATTTAACAAGTTGATTAATTAGATTGATTGAGTGTAGTGGTCAAATTGGTCGGTCATGCAACGGAGAGGCTGGTACCCGGAAAGATCCGAGCTTACGTGGTCGGAAGTCCAAGCACGTAGGCGCCAATTAGTAAGAACGAAGTCTAGAATGCAAAGGGAGAAGAGAAGGGCGGACACTCGCGTGAGAAATATGAGGAACGAAGGCTCCTATTTATACTAATCACGTGAAGGAATAGGGTTTCGGAGACTCTTTGGAAGTGAATCTCGGAAAGATATGAGAAAGATACGTAAATCATGCAAAGAACGTCTATTCCCAGGAGGTTTCCTCCTGTTTAAGAAAGATTTCCGTGTTTAAGTTATGGTAGGACGGAATTAATTCGCTTATCTTTAATATCTTATGTAAATACTACGGAATATTATTTGCCAAAAGATAAAATTTGAGAAATATGGAATAGAAATATCCGGAACATTCCAGAACATTCCGACTCGGGATTTAACAAATTGTCGAAAAATGGAGACGGTTTTTGACCCGGACTCCGAATGTACTCTAATTACTGCCAAAACGACCGTATCGGGACGCAGATGACATTTAAGAGGTTGACATTAATATTTGAGCAATCACTTGACGATAATCTTACGAACTGTCACAAATCGTTCCGCGAATCAAACATGCGGCCCAATCATCACTGGGTGGTTTGCGAGGGGTGCAGAAACGAGGTGTCTACAGCCCTCTACTTACAATGTAATCCTTGGCAGGCCCTGGATCCACGAGATGAAAGCAATTCCCTCAACGTACCACCAATGCCTGAAGTTTCCAACACCTTGGGGAGTGCAAGAAATACGTGGGGACCAGGAAGAAGCTAGGGATTGCTACAAGGTGGCTCTGAAGCCAACAACAGGTTCGTCCGCATAGAAATTACAGAGCCAGCGCATCCAGGATGAGTACATTGAACCTCAGCAGGCAGAACTAGACGAAGTCATCCTGGACTCGCTGCATCCAAAGCGAACGGTTCTCGTTGGATCCGAATGTAGAGGTAAGATTCGTGAAGAACTCGTTCGGTTGTTGAGAACTAACATGGATTGCTTTGCTTGGTCACATGATGACATGATAGGGATAGACCCAAACGTGATAACTCACAAACTAAGTGTGGACCCAAGCTATAAACCCGTGCAGCAGAAAAGAAGAAAGTTTGCTTCTGAAAGAAACCAGGTCATAAATCAAGAAGTAGACAACCTGCTTGCTGCGGGAAAGATCCGTGAAGTAAAATACCCAGAGTGGTTGTCTAATGTGGTAGTGGTCCCAAAGAAGAATGGCAAGTGGAGGGTCTGCGTCGATTTCACGGACTTGAACAAAGCTTGCCCAAAGGATCCATTCCCTCTACCACACATAGACGCCATGGTAGATGCTACTCTTTGCAGTCACGAGATGCTTTGACATTCCCGGATGCCTGGAGCGGATATAACCGATAAAGATGCACCCCAAAGACCAGAAAAGACAAATGGCGTTCGGATCCGAGAGAGGTATCTATTGTTATAATGTCATGCCTTTTGACCGAAAAATGCAGGATCTACCTATCGAGGTCAAACATGATGTTTAAAGAACAAATAGGCAAAACTATGGAAGTATATATAGACGATATGGTCACAAATCGAAGCAGTGCTTCACAAAGACCACCAAAGACTGGAAGAAACTTTCAATACCCTTAGAAATACCAAATGAAGTGAATCCTACGAAGTGCACCTTCGCAGATCCAAAGGGAAAGTTCCTAGGGTACATGGTGACCCGAGGGGGAATAGAGGCCAGCACCGAGCAAATAAGAGCAATCATGCACTGAGCCACCGCAGAAACCAAAAGACGTCCAAATACCGACCGGAAGAGTGGCGGCCTTAAACAGATTCATATCCAGATCCTCGGACAGGTGCAGGCTATTCTATGATATACTCAGGAAAAGCCAAAAATTTGAATGGACGGACGACCACGAAAAAGCATTTCAGGAGCTGAAACGTTATCTCAAAGACTCCCGCCTCTCCGTCGAAACCGAGCCGGGGGAGCCACTTTCCTATATCTCGATCCACGAATGATCGGTGCAGTGCTTAGTGCGAGAGCGGGAAGGATCACAAAGATCCGGTATACTACATCGCAAGTCTCGCTTTCGGCAGAGACCAGTGCACACATCACTAGAAAAACTTGTGCTTGCACTTGTTATTCGCATCCTATAAATCTGCGTCCCTACTTTGAATCTCATACAATTTCTCGATAACTAATTATCCTCTTAAAACTATCATGAGAAAACCAGAATTGTCAGGACGAATGGCTAAATGGTCCGTACATTTGAGCGGGTACGATTTGAAATTTGAACCACGTACGACCATAAAGTCTCAGGCTCGCGCGGTTTTGTGTCGACTTGCCCAAAGACTCCGGACCCGGGCCGAACAGATATCCCGAATCGGAAGAAGACAAAGGAGAACAAGTGTGGGAGTTACATGTGGACGGAGCCTCAAACGCCAAAGGAGCAGGAGTAGGGCTGGTCCTCAAATCACCCCAAGGAGATCTCATAGTCCAGGCCGTACGATGTGAATTCAAAGCCACAAACAACGAAGCAGAATACGAGGCACTAATCCTGGGTCTGAAGCTGGCTCTGGATCTGAAAATCAGACACCTTCAGGTTTGCAGTGATTCTAAGCTTATAGTTAACCATGTGAATGACTGCTATGAAGCCAGGGACCCCAGGATGATGGCATATTTAGATGTAGCAAAAGAGCTGAAAGTCAAGTTCGTCACATTCAACATTAAGCAAATCCCCGAGAGAGCGAGAATGCGAGCGTACGCGCACTAGCTACCCCGGGGCAACCTTCAAAACAGAACTATCTCCACGATACCATTTGTCCACGTCTTTGGAGCCAAGAACACTAAAATCCCAAAGCAGGAAGCGTAAATGCTTGATGTGCGGCACAAAGCGGTGAAGAAATTACTCCAGACCGGAGGAAACCCTATCTAGACCGGCCGCAGAATGACGTCCCTACCAAAGATAAAAAGGAGGTAAGGGGCTTTAAAATGAAAGCATCCGATTCCTACTAATCGATAATGTTCTTTTCAGAAATCCCACGCTGGACCCTACCTCGGATGCCTGGATCGGGAAGAGTCTCAGTCGTTTTGCATGCTATCCACAGTGGAGAATGTGGAAACCATGCAGGGGCAGAGCCCAACAACAAGGCACCGAGGCGGGGATACTTCTGGCCCACAATGCGCAAAGATGCCATGGAATTCGCAAAAAAATGCGACGCTTGCCGAGACACGCCCACGTTAGCCACCGGCCAACAGAGCCTCTCCCGCACCAGGTTATCTCACCATGGCCTTTCATGAAATGGGGGATGGATATCGTGGGACCATTACCCAGAGCACCAGGAAACAAAGTCTACATGCTCGCCATGACGGATTACTTTTCCAAATGGATAGAAGCAGAATCGTCCTCCCAGGTTACAGAAACCCAAGTGATATCTTTCATTAAACGCAATATCATATGCAGGTTTGGCATTCCATCTGAAATTATATGTGATAATGGGTCCCAGTTCATTGGAAATAAGACTGAAGCTTTTTGTGCTAGGTGGAATATCTCGTTACAGAAATCTACTCCCAGGAACCCCCAATCCAACGGACAAGCTGAATCCAGCAATAAAATTATCATTGAAAACTTAAAAAAGAAGCTAGAGGAGATTGGGGGCAAATGGGCAGAAGAGCTACCTCTCGGTTCTCTCGGGCGACGTAACCACACCAAAGGTTGCAACGGGCAAACCCCTTTAGCCTGGTGTTCGGAGCGTATAGCGTCATCCCATCTCAAGTCGGGGTCCCAACCCACGATATGGATGCATCACGAAGATCGGAACCAGTGGAAATGGCAAGCACTGACACAATAGATGAACTCGTAACCGGCGCCCGGATCGGGATGGCTTCCTACCGACATCGTGGCTAAAAGCTACAACAAGAACGTAAAAGTAAGAACTCTGCAGGTGGGAGATCTGGTCCTAAGGAAAGTCTTCCGAGATACCAAGAACCAAAGAAGACGGGAAATTCGCCTACAACTGGGAAGGGCCATACCAAGTAGAAAGCACAGTTGGAAATGGGGCCTACCGACTCATGACTATGGAAGGACAAATGGTTCCCAGATCCTGGAATATCACCCACTTGAAAAAGTATTTTATTTAAAGTCACCAGCAAGGTCAACAACCGGGTACTCAGCCTACCAGATACAGCCCAGCCAGGTTCTAGATATTGCCTTACATATTTTCTGGCTCTGAATATTTTTCTGTCTTTGAACACTTTTATGCCTCCAAAAATTCAAGATATTTTCCTATTTCTAAAACATTTTTCTATCTTTTATATGTTTATCTGGGTCTAGATATCTCATGAGTCTGAATGTTTCTGGCTCTAAAAAAAAAAAAAAAAAACGTTATTTTTGAATCCAACATTTCTGGTTCTAAACGCCTTGCTCGTATTTTTTCTAACAAGCTTTAAAATTGCAAAACCACTGTGAATAATTTAAAATATTTTCAAGTAAGTCAAAGAAATAAAATGCAAACTAATCTGGCAGAGCCTGTATTCACTACAGAAGGCGTGTGTCCGTGGCTAAGCACATACAACCGGGACAACCAGCCTCCCGCGATGCATTAGCACCCACGCAAGCCTGGCTCCTCTGGACGAGTGGGCATACTAGACCCCTTAGCCAGCAATCTATCGGCGATGGCCAAACAAACGACGTGCATGCACAAATCAAAGCACCAGAAACGGTACGACACAAAAAGATAACTAGTAGAAAATACTTAAGTCGCAAAGCAAAGTACGCCTGGCACCAGAGCCAGACCAAAAGTACACAAACTGTTCAAAATAAAGATGTCATGCCCCGTAGGGCCAAAAACTAACTAAACATAGCATAAGTCTTTCAGATGCAGAGAAATACTAATCTACGTCAATGTGCACCACAAGCTTTCGTAAGCAACGCTGAGCATCGGGAGCGGAGAATTGACCTCTTCCTCGCCGCTGGGTCATCGCAGAATGCAGATGTGTTCCACCAAGCCGCCAATATATCCAGATTGAGACCATCCTAGGTAGCAAACAAGCCTCCCTCTTCACTCCTAAATCCCAGGCCGAATGTCCTCCCTTCGAACACCTTTATACAAATCAATCTTCGTTTCCCGAGCAAAGATAAGACAAAGCATCCACCGAGTCCTTTTCAACTCCCGCACCTCGAAACCTTCTCCTCCCCGAATCGGGCAAGACGAGCCTCCGCATCGAAGCACGCCTTTCAAAGATCGGCACCTTCTCCTTAGCATCGCACCTCCTTCTCAAAGATCGCAGCTTTCTTCTCAAGATCGAATTTTCTTCTCAAGACTAAACCCGCCCCTCAGCAAGAGAAAGACTGTTCTGCAAACTCTGCTTCTGAGTGGCCTCCTCCAGCAGCAAATCCTGGGACTTATTCAAATCAGCCTGAGTTTTCAGCCTATCCTCATTTGCCTCCTTTGCCAGCTTCCGGAGTTTCGCATTTTCTGCTACCAGAAGAGGCACCTTCTCCCGCAGATACAGGGCCATCTGAAAAGACTGGTGGACCAGAACCAAGCGTCAAAAAAAAAAAAAAAATATATATATATATATATATATATATATATATATACAGCAGCGGCCAACGAATGTTTACCTCAAAAGAATGCTCAGTAGCACGATCCACCAAGTCAGGCAAAGGACTGCTATCCAGCATAGACCTAGGAACCGGAAGAAGCATCTGACTCATTAAGTCCAGGCTACTCGTAGACTTAGCCCTACCAAAATCATCTGGAAGTGAAAAAACAATGACCCCCGGAGTAGATTTAGCCCCGAAGCGAGAGCGCTTCGAGCTAGAAGCGATCCCTGAAGCGAGGCGATCTTGGAACTGAAGCGGCTCCTGCGAGGATAGCTCCAGAGGCAGGAGTGGCTCCAGACGTTGGAGTCGCACCCAGGACGCAGCACACAAGGCGGAACCGAGAACGACTTTGGAAATTAGAGCATCTCCAGAAGCAGACGATCCATGCCCAGGTAATGGAGGCCTCACGGCCCTGAGGAGAGCTGATAGAGTCTCCGCTCCTTAGCCTGCCGCACGCAGACCTCCTTTTGGGACGAGGTCCAGAACCAGGGGCAGGAGTAGACTTTCTTTTCTCAGCGGGCTTGGGGACAGCCGTAACCTGCTCTTGCACTCTCTGAGCCAAAACATCTTGCAGTGAAATTCTAGATTTTGCAGAACCTAGAAGCAGCAAATATTAAGTCAGAACCAGATATACGAAGAATCCAGAAATAGAACCAAGTCAGAAAAGGGAAGAGCAACGCACTAGTCGACATTGAATCTTTTTCTTCAGCAGCTGTTTTCTTCACCGCAGCAGCAGAATCCTGGATCAGATTGGGAAAGGTCCTATTCTCCGGAGGTGGGACCAATAACTTGAAAGCGAGGCGATCTTGTCAGGAGACAAAGGCAAGTGGCACAGACCTACACAATAAACCAAGTAAGGAAATATAAGCGCCAAAGAAAAATGCACAGGAATAAGGGCATGCAAATACCGTGTGTTGATCGCCAGACACTGACGATATAGTCAGTCGGAGCAGGAAGAGTATCAATTTTCACGAAAATAAAGCGGGAAAACCACTTGCTATCATCCGGTTTCACGGGGAAGATGATGCAATTCTTCTCCCCGTCTCGAACCCGAATAGTCACTTGACCCCGAGCCAGGGACCTGACCGAGAACAAGTGTGCAAGATCCGGGAGACCAATTTCATAACCAAAACGATTGTTCATAGCATCAATCGCAAGCAAGGTCCGCCAAGTGTATGGGGCCACTTGGCAAATAGCCAACCGATTCAAGTTCAGATACTCTTGGACCAAGGGAGGGAAAGGAAATCGCAGACCCAGACGAAAAGCGTATTCATACAAGCAAATCCACCCTTCCCTCACTGAGTCGGCTTTCTGGCCAGGAGTCGGAATGTGGAACACCACATCATCAGAAAAACCGAAGGTTTTCTTGATATACTCAAGATCCTCGGAGGTAAAGTCAGAATCACAGAGTGTGCTTGGAGAGCACACACGGAAAAAGAAAGAGGTTAGGCGACATCGCCGGATCCGAGTCTGAGATTGAAGAAGCGGTTTTTTGTGACATGGTATGCAAAGAAATAAAAAGAAAGTGAAGGCGAAGACGAAGTACCTGAGAAACAAAGCAACCGGCGGAGAAGATGGAAAGTGATTGATGGTGATAGGAAGTGAGAAGTAATAAAAGAGGGAGTTGGGGAATATAAAAAGAGGGAGGATACCGAGGGAGTGACGTGAGAGGAAGAGTTTGAGGGCAAGTGGGGAAGTTAATGGGCGGTTGAAGAGAATTAAGTAAGGGAAGTTGTAGAAACCAAGATAACTGCTAAAACTTCGTCAGTTCTCCGCATCGCAAACAGAAATTCCCGCCTAAAAATATTTGAGACGGAAATTTGGGGGCAATTGTTATGGATAAAAATGTCATTTATTATCCGTGACATGGCAGCATATCATTGGCAAGAAAAAGTGACAAGGGATGCCTACGTGGCGCGCATCAATTGGAAGAAGAGGGGAGAAAAGGATTGTTGAGGTGGCGCATTGTGGACCATGGGATAGAAAGCAAACAAACACAAATTATATAAGATAAAAGTCCACGTGCAAAGGAAGAAAGGGACCTTGTCAACAACTACCCCCTATTCCTCAGGGAGTTGACCAGGAATTCCGCAACAGAAGCAGAAGCAGCCTTCAAACCCTAAATTGTGACTTCAACAGCTATAAAAACAAGAGCAAAGCAACGTACAAGGGGCATTCACGAGTATCATCAATCGACAGCTCCACCAAAAAAAATCATTGGCAATTGGCGATAATTATCTAGCAATATTGTACTTGTATTTCCTTACTTGTTCATAAAATCTCGATTATAGTGCTATAATTGGCGGGATTCCGACTCCCCCCGCGGTTGTTCCCACACCGGGTTTTCCGCGTCACCAAAAATCCTCCGTGTCCTTCTTTTCGTTTATCTTCCTTTCGTCGTTCCTTTCGTTCGTACTTTAAACATAATTGGCATTAAGGATAATCACTATCACTCACATAATAAATTCATAGTCGGTAAATTTTTACCAAAACAGCATACGGAGCAAACAAATACGAGATGCTCGGAATTTACATGCAAAGATCGACGATCCTCCTAACCATCACCGGAATACCTCTAACAATAGTCTACATATTCTCAAAGGACATCCTCTTATTCTTAAGAGAGCCAGAGGACATAGCCTCAATGGCCCAAATTTTCATACTTGGGCTAATTCCACAAATATTCGCCTAGGCTTGCAATTTTCCAATCCAAAAATTCCTCCAAGCCCAATCCATTGTCTTCCCTAGCGCGTATATCTCAGTCGCGGCTTTAGTGTTTCACATTTTCGCGTCGTGGTTTGTGATGTTCGAGTTGGGTTGGGGTTTGCTTGGAGCTTCATTGGTACTTAGTTTCTCTTGGTGGATAATTGTGGTGGCTCAATTTGTATATATAGTGTGTAATAGTCGGTTTAAGTATACTTGGACCGGGTTTAGTTTATCCGCTTTTAGTGGGCTTTGGGTTTTTCTCAAGTTATCCACTTCGTCGGCTGTGATGCTCTGCTTGGAGACTTGGTATTTCCAAATTTTGGTGTTGATTGCTGGATTGTTTGAGAATGCTCAGCTTGCTTTGGACTCCCTCTCTGTAAGGTATGACCCATTCACATAAAATGACTTGTTATTCAGCCGTCAACTTGCTTAGTTGGTAAAGTCGTGGACGATGGAACCTGTCCTCGTGGCTCCCGTGTACCCGTGAACTTTTTCGTTTTATAAGGCATACCTCTTGTTTTTCACTAAAAAAAACTTTGGCTGACAATAATTCTCTGTTCCGAGTTTAGAAAACGGTAATTTTTTTTTTCAAACCAATTATCTCGTCAAGACCTTGAATTTGAAGAAAAAATTCACCGCTTTTTGAACTTGTAGCCAGTAGTTATGGTTGGTCAAAACTTTTTTAACGTATAAACTTTGACCGATCATAATTTCCGACTAGGAGTTGATACGTCGGTGAATTCTTTTTCAAAATGAAGACCTCTTAAAGACGGTCAATTTGAAAAAAATGTTTATTGTATTCTGAACTTGTATCCAAAAGTTATTGACGGTCAAAGTTTTTTTTTTTTTGCAAGAAAAGAGGTGTACATCTTAGGAAATGAAAAAGTTGAGGGGTACACGAGAGAATAGCCAAAAAGTCGATTCTGACCCATACCATGTTATATGGACTCGGGTTTTTTACGTACTGGATTAATTTTGTTCTAAATGTGTGTAAATTTTGTGATGGCAGCATGTCAATATCAGGATGGGTGTTCATGATCTCACTGGGATTCAATGCAGCTGCAAGGTTAGTATACGCCATACGGTCTTTTATATCAGACGGTCTTATACAAGAATTTCCAGATGTTATTATAATGCTATGTTTTGGCTTGTGCAATGTTGACAGTGTGAGGGTGAGTAATGAGCTTGGAGCAAGGCATCCAAAGTCAGCATCATTTTCAGTAGTGGCAGTGACGGCAATGTCGTCCATCATCGCGCTAATATGCGCTATCCTTGTAATCATTTTCCGGTATCAACTCAGTTATATCTTCACTGGTGGAACTGAAGTTTCCAATGCTGTTGCTGAACTGTCTCCTTACCTAGCCATCTCCATTTTACTGAATGGTGTTCAACCTGTTTTATCAGGTATTACAAGTACTCGTAATTATATTAGTAGTAAACTTAATCAATCTGATGCTGAAAAAGGGAGCCACAAGGGCGATTTGGATGCTGACGGGATTTAAACCCAGATCATGAGTACCATCGCTTATGACTTTATCAATTAAGCTAGTTAACATCTGCATCTATATATTACGACGTAGTGACATTAGTTTTACTTTTACTTGAAGGTGTGGCAGTTGGATGTGGATGGCAAACATTTGTTGCATATGTAAATGTTGGATGCTATTATGTGGTTGGGATACCTCTTGGTGTGCTCCTTGGTTTTTACTTTAATCTCGGAGTCAAGGTAAATTAAGTAACTATTTTTCTAACAGGTGCCTTAAAGAGATTTATTGTCAAACTTTTCATTTTAAGTCTCTTTAACACGTGTCCTTATACAGGGCACATGTTAGAAAAACCGAGTAACTAGCTTCTTAAATTAATCATAGAGTGAGTGCTAATTTTCCTTAATCGAGTTTAATTTATTGTCGTTTTGTGTTTCAAAAACACATTATGTTAGGGATTATGGGGAGGAATGATTGGAGGTACAATAATGCAAACTTTGATCTTATTATGGGTCACCTACAGGACAGACTGGGAAAAGGAGGTAAGCTGATCGATCATATTTTGGTTTTCGATTCTTATTTCTAAGTTTATTTAGTCTGATAAGTCACGGCGCAGCTAAGAAATAACGCGTAATATTGGGTGGTAAGTCGTAACGAGGTTAAACTTGTTCTTTGTAGGTAGAGAAGGCCGTACAACGGCTAAATACATGGGACGCGAAGAAAGTGCCTCTTCTCGAGTAAATCATGAATAATGACACTATATATGAGCAATGCGGTATGTGAAGCTGCAGTATCACATTCATTCGGAGGCACCAGAAAGCTGCAACTCCGACATGCAAAAATGAGTGGCGTAGCAGTTTAAATGCTTCCTAGAGATAAATTCATGTATTGAAAAGGCGATACAATGCACAAGAATAAGACGCGGAATTTCATTACATTATTGGTTTCATAGCAAGAAAAATGATGGCAGTTCATTTAGTTTTTCTGAATCAATTTCTAGGACTGCATCCCATTTTAGTCGTTAGTTTATTGGCAACATGAACAATGTCTTAACGCGGTTAACCCTTGCTTATGACTGTTTTTGAATCAGAGCGGGTTCTGCCTGTGCTTTTCAATTCCGTCAGCCCTGTGGTCACGGTTATTGTTCAATTAATGCTATTTCCATTGTAATGTACCTAGCGGGGACTGTCGCAAGGCTGAATTCTCAGCGTCACTTGTTTTTTTGGTGTTGACCAGGAGTATCCCCTACCAATAGCTGGGGCAATCTCCTTCGGGTACTGAAGGCAATTTAATGGGTTGATCCTTCCCAAGTTTGACTTTTTCATTCGCAAGAGTCAGAATCGAACTCCTAACCACTTGTTTAAGAGATTATATCCCTTACCACTCACACCAGCCAACTTTGGTTCAACGTCACTTGTGGTGTGGCTGTGTGGATGATATGGAGGTTATCAACCGAGTGTGAAGAGGCGACACTGCCCTTGACTCGGAAAATCTGCTTAACATATTGTTGTTGGTAGTGTTCAGTATTAACTGGTGTGTTTTCGTCACCTGTGACAACAGATGGAAAACCTGCAAAACAGAATGACATAACTCACATTCACTAATTTGGCAATTGATGATTCTATTTTTTTGATTGGCTAGGATATACGATGACATAATACACCAGTTAGGCCGGTATTGATCTTCTGCTTGGATTTTTAGCATTGAAAGTGATGCTAGTGATGCATTGACGCAGTATTTTTTTTTTTTTTTTTGGTGTATACCATTTGGTTTAATTCGCATTTGAGTCCGGTAGGAGTGTAGGACCAATAGAGCGATAAAGCTCTTCTCATGAGTTTTAACATGACCAGTCTTGATGTCGTCTAAGAAAATGGTTCAAGTTTTTCGTCTAAAATAGAGTATTGAATTGTCGTACCTTACCAAAGTATCGCAATGTCGGACAAGTGAACCGTCGCCAACGTGAAATGTCTCATTTGCTATGGTAATCAAATTGATTTTTTTCAAATTCGCTCAAAAATTTAGTTTTCATTTAACGGAGCCTGGTTACTTTGACTTTGATCCTCTAGCACCATACCAACATTTATCACCACAATTTGGTAGGTTTGTAATTATTTCCGACGACGACGACTTTCATTATTTAGGACCTTATTCATTTATAGCACTGAAATATAGCCTGTTGCTACCAATCATTTATCTATAGATCGCGTTCCAGAAAAGCTAGAGTAGTTATTGAACTCCTGTGGGGTGCATTAGTACATAGTATGAGTGACTACGTTGAAGAAGGGGATTGCTTGTTTGGGCTACCTAGTTTGTTTGACGGACGTTCTTATATGAAGCGGTTTTACATGTAATATATATTAGCTCGAATGCTTCTTGTACATTTGATCTCATTATATTATACGACCAGTATGTTGCCCTTGTGTTGCACAGATTTTAAATAATTGGCTAAATATATGATGTGTAAGGAGCGTAGACGTTTTAGCCTCTGTTATGTAAAGAGTATTGTAGAAAATTCTTAATGCTTCATAATTATTTAATTAAAGATCATTATTTGTTCAACATGTTATTTTATTAACAAACTTAAATGACACTTACATAACATAATCTTTTCCTTTAGACAGAGATTTAGTTGGTATACAATTTATACACATCTTCTCTCTTTAGATCTTTGTATCTAAAGTATGAAATGGATAATATAGATGCGGTACATCCTTAGGCCTCTTTGGTCCCTTCTTTTTTTACCTCTCTTTCCCACCTCAATCACACGTTTGATGTCCTATGTTATTGTCAAGGCTCTTGAAGGACCTCTCTTTCTCACCTCAACAACACGTTTGATATCCTATGTTATTTTCAAGGCTCTTGAAATGTTTCTGACAATGAGTTTAATTTTTTCTCTTTTTTTCATCATCAAAATATTTTCATTATGTTATTCATATTCCTTTTAACCCCGTTCTAAATGTTATATTACGTCTCAGTGCTCCTTTAAAAGTTTCTCTATAGGCCTCTCTTGTTTTAACAAGTGCTTTTACCCTTACAAAATAACCCGACCCATTGTTGTTAAACTCTCGATCCGTATTGTAGGATCTTACGATTCTACGATCCAAAAAGTGGTGTCTGATCCCGATCCTAGGTAGGATCTTAATTTTGTAGGATCGTACAATTTAACTTGCGTCAAATTTTCTTAAAATAGAATCTTAACCCGTTCCTACGATTATACGACCCGATCCTTCATTATCAACATTTCTATTTTTTGAGTTACTAAAATTTTATATATGACTTTTTAAGATAGAAATCTACTATAAATGAGAATAATTAGTAGGCACATGCTAAGATAATATTGTTTTTAGATTTAAGCACGAGATTTTAACATAATTTAATTATACAATTATGTATTTTAGTTAATTTGTAGGATCTTACGATTCTACGATACGATCTTACCGATTCGATCCTAGGACGCTCATCGATCCAAAGTAGGATCCCGATCCTAACAACATTGACCCGATCCGAATCGTATCAGCACCTAAGGACCCAAATCTAAAACCTGAAACTTGAATTAACCCGACCCTATTTAACCGGAGTCGAATATTTATTACCGTTATCCCCGGATATATAACTTGAAAACAACCTATCCGAAATGACCCAAACTCGAAATGACCTGTCTTGAACCGGCCCGGCTTGAATTTTTGCAAACCCGAACAATCAGAGCCCGAATTGACCTGACCCGAACTCGACCCTTTGCCAGATCTACTCACCTCACCTCTCTTTTCTTACTCCTATATATCCACCAATATCATTGGAATGTAAGCCATCCACACAAAATAGGATCACATTAACACATGAGTCCTAGAGGGAAAGACTATGATGAACACCTTCTACCATCACCATCACAGCAACCACCACCTCAAAGCGGCGAGGATGTAAGCTCAGCCCTCGAAGAAACCTTGTCGAACCATAACTTAGCCACGGTCCAACGATGGTGGCTAGCAACAACGCTCGAAATGAAATACTTAATCCCATTAGCAGGACCAGCCATAGTAGTGTACTTGCTTAACAACGTCGTATCGGTTTCGACACAAATATTTTGTGGACATCTTGGTAATCTTGAGCTTGCTGCTGCTTCTCTTGGTAACACTGGCATCCAAGTCTTAGCTTATGGCCTCATGGTATTATTCATGTTTTTTTTGTTTTATTTATTTCATTTTTTATGGCTTATATAAATTCTCGTACTTGGACCTTATATTATTAGTAAGATTTATTGTCGGATTAAGTCCTTCCTAGCCATAGGACATTTTGTCCTTGCGTAAGACTGTTGTATGGTATGACAGGTAAAAAATGACCACCTTGTGTTAAACAATCATCATTTTATGTTAAAAAAAAGTCAATTTTTAACATAAAATGATCATTTTTTACCATCAAATGATAACTTTATATGTGGTCACACCTTTCGGAGTCTAATTTCATGTACGTAACATATCAATGTAGCTCGGAATGGGAAGTGCAGTAGAAACGTTATGTGGACAAGCATACGGGGCAAACAAATACGAGATGCTCGGAATTTACATGCAAAGATCGACGATCCTCCTAACCGTCACCGGAATACCTCTAACAATAGTCTACATATTCTCAAAGGACATCCTCTTAATACTAGGTGAGCCAGAGGACATAGCCTCAATGGCCAAAATTTTCATACTTGGGCTAATCCCACAAATATTCGCCTACGCTTGTAATTTCCCAATCCAAAAATTCCTCCAAGCCCAATCCATTGTCTTCCCTAGCGCGTATATCTCAGTCGCGGCCCTAGTGTTTCACATTTTCGCGTCGTGGTTCGTCATGTTCAAGTTGGGTTGGGGTTTGCTTGGAGCTGCATTGGTACTTAGTTTCTCTTGGTGGATAATTGTGGTGGCTCAATTTGTATATATAGTGTGTAATAGTCGGTTTAAGTATACTTGGACCGGGTTCAGTTCATCCGCTTTTAGTGGGCTTTGGGCTTTTCTCAAGTTATCCACTTCGTCGGCCGTGATGCTCTGCTTGGAGACTTGGTATTTCCAAATTTTGGTGTTGATTGCTGGATTGTTTGAGAATGCTCAGCTTGCTTTGGACTCCCTCTCTGTAAGGTATGACCCATTTCACATAAAATGATTCGTTAACATGAAGTCGTGAACGGTGGTACTCATGACCTGGGTTCAAACCTGCCCTCGTGGCTCCCTTAACACGAAAAAAAAAGAGGATATTATCCAGTGTACTCCTGAACTTTTTCGTTTTCTAAGGTGTACCCCTCGTTATGAGTTCAGAAAACGGTAATTTTATGACAATAATTCTCTGTTACGAGTTCAGAAAACGGTAATTTTTTTTTTCAAACCAATTATCTCGTCAAGACCTTGAATTTGAATAAAAAATTCACCGCTTTTTGAACTTGTAGCTAGTAGTTATGGTTGGTCAAAGCTTTTTTAACGAATAAACTTTGACCGACCATAATTCCCGACTACGAGTTGATACGTCGGTGAATTCTTTTCAAAATGAAGACCTCTTAAAGACGGTCAATTTGAAAAATAAGTTTATCGTATTCTGAACTTGTAGCCAAAAGTTATTGACGGTCAAAGTTTTTTTTTCAAGAAAAGAGGTGTACATCTTAGGAAATGAAAAAGTTGAGGGGTACACGAGAGAATAGCTAAAAAGTCGATTCTGACCCATACCATGTTATATGGACTCGGGTTTTTTAGGTACTGGATTAATTTTGTTCTAAATGTGTGTAAATTTTGTGATGGCAGCATGTCAATATCAGGATGGGTGTTCATGATCTCACTGGGATTCAATGCAGCTGCAAGGTTAGTATATGGCGGTCTTTTATATCAGACGGTCTTATACAAGAATTTCCGGATGTTATAATGCTGTGTTTTGGCTTCTGCAATGTTGATAGTGTAAGGGTGAGCAATGAGCTGGGAGCAAGGCATCCAAAGTCAGCATCATTTTCAGTAGTGGCAGTAACAGCAATGTCGTCCATCATCGCGCTAATATGCGCTATCCTTGTAATCATTTTCCGGTATCAACTCAGTTATATCTTCACTGGTGGAACTGAAGTTTCCAATGCAGTTGCTGAACTGTCACCTTACCTAGCCATCTCCATTTTACTCAATGGTATTCAACCTGTTTTATCAGGTATTAAGACTTTACGAGTACTGTCATACTGTCATAGTAACTATATTAGTAGTAAACTTAATCAAACTGATTGCTGACAAGGGAGCCACAAGGGTGATTTTGATGCTGAAGGGATTAAAACCCAGATCATGAGTACCATCGCTTATGACTTTACCAACTAAGCTAGTTAACATCTGCATCTATATATTACGACGTAGTGACATTAGTTTTACTTTTACTTGAAGGTGTGGCAGTTGGCTGTGGATGGCAAACATTTGTTGCTTATGTAAATGTTGGATGCTATTATGTGGTTGGGATACCTCTTGGTGTGCTCCTTGGTTTTTACTTTAATCTCGGAGTCAAGGTAAATTAAGTAACGATTTTTCTAACAGGTGTCCTTAAAGAGATTTATTGTCAAACTTTTCATTTTAAGTCTCTTTAACACGTGTCCTTATACAGGGCACGTGTTAGAAAAACCGAGTAACTAGCTTCTTAAATTAATCATAGAACGAGTGCTAATTTTCCTTAATCGAGTTTAATTTATTGTCGTTTTGTGTTTCAAAAATACATTATGTTAGGGATTATGGGGTGGAATGCTTGGAGGTACAATAATGCAAACTTTGATCTTATTATGGGTCACCTACAGAACAGACTGGGAAAAGGAGGTAAGCTGATCGATCATATTTTGGTTTTCGATTCTTATTACTAAGTTTATTTAGTCTGATAAGTCACGGCGCAGCTAAGAAACAACGCGTAATATTGGGTGGTAAGTCGTGACGAGGTTACACTTGTTATTTGTAGGTAGAGAAGGCCGTACAACGACTAAATACATGGGACGCGAAGAAAGTGCCTCTTCTCGAGTAAATCATGAATAATGACACTATATAAGAGCAATGCGGTATGTGAAGCTGTATCACATTCATTCGGAGGCACCAGAAAGCTGCAATTCCGACATGCAAAAATGAGTGGCGTAGCAGTTTAAATGCTTCTTGATCAATTCATGTATCGAAAAGGCGATACAATGCACAAGAATAAGACGCGGAATTTCATTACATTATTGGTTTCATAGGAAGGAAAATGATGGCAGTTCATTTAGTTTTTCTGAATCAATTTCTACGACTGCAATCCATTTTAGTCGTTAGTTTGGCGACATGAACAATGTCTTAAAGCGGTTAACCCTTGATTATAGACTATTCGACTAAGCATTTTAATGAATGTGAGTTATGTGACAACAGATGGAAAACCTGCAAGTTAAAACAGAATGACATTATAGTATCTTATAGTTCACGGTCTTGAATGCGAACTTTGAGTACGGAAATGCCTCTACTTTGAGTCTGGTTCTCAGCGACGAAGGCCTCCTACATTGGGCATTAGCAATAGATGAACCCATTTTGAGGTTTGTCAAGTGCCAAATCATCAAAAATACAAACCTTTTTACAACAAATCTCTTGTCAACAATAAGCAAGCTTATTAAAGGTTTATGCAAGGGATCCACTTTCTCTCTTATCTCTCTCCACAAACCATTTGCATATATTAGAAGTATTAGCATGGACAAACCGGTTCATCTTTTTGCAACAATAGAGAGGTTTGTGCATAAACCACCAAAAAGTACACAAAGCTTTGTTCTCAGACCTCTATTGTGAAGGCCGAGGTTTATTTCCTGCTAAATATCGAGCTATGGTTGCGAATTCAGGATTCTATCTCTGTTGGCGCATAATTTAGTTAAGGTAGTAAATTTATTATTTTAAAGGTATGTGAGCCTGAGAACTAAAGTATAAAGTTAGTGAGCCTAAGTTTTAAGTCAATCCAAGATAAAAAACAAATGGAGTCCAAGAGAAGGAACATTGGGCTAAGGGGCATGATAAGCGCCCATATGAAGCATCAAGAAGACATGTCGGTTTACTAACCGCCTCCCATTAAGGACGGGGTAGTTTCTAAGAAGCCGGATGACGCCTATATAAGGAGGCATCTCATTCAAGCAATGACAACTCAAACAACAACAACAACTACAACTTAGTCTATCTTTAGATTAGTCTCTTAGGCGTAGCGTAAATTAGCATTAGAAGTAGAAGTAGAAGTAGCACGACGAGCCCATCCGATCATGGAGGTAACCGGCATCTATCCCTTAGTTTGTAATTTAGCATGCACAAGTACTCTTGTGAACACTCTAGTTGATGTTCTATATATTATTGGAATCTTCTTCATATGTAAGTATCATTGCGAATTCCTGGGTTTAAGTTTGAGAATTATATCATTCGTTGTTGAGTGCTAAATTATTATAAGTAATTTAGCGCTATTAGATTACGCATCTACTACTGTGGCTCAAACCCTTGCATTTAAGAGTAGATCACAAAATATAAGAGGGTAATTACGACCTCCAAAATACGTTAAAGTACTAATCTTGTTTCATACAAACAGTCTCCCTTGCTTCATTCATAATTGGGTTATGTTTTGTTTCAAGGGAGCCAGCAAGCAAATTTAACGTTGACGAGTTTCAAAACATGACGTTAATACAGCACTCGATTAAGCTGAAGTTGGTGTAATAAAGCGATTTGTGTCCGAAGAACACTGAAAGGAAATACTCTGTATATGATTATTAAGTACTCTTATCTTATTTATTTCTTATTCAATTTAACCGATTTTATGTTGTGAAAAGGACAATGAATTTGTAGTATAGAAAATTCTTGAGTATACAAAGTGTAGCCTAGGTTGCACGGACACTCCTCCTAATCGGCGTTTCCGTGTCGGACGACACTCGTCGGACACACGTCAAAACGTGTCGGACACTTGTAAAGCCGTGTCTAACTTTCATCTTTTATTTGGGCACGTGTCCATGGTATTTTGAGCCGTGTCCATGGTATTTGGACACACCTTCAAACGGAATCAAGTTGAATTTAAGGTAAATGGCGTGAATTGTTATATGGTTGAATTTGGTGGAGAAATAAGTTGAATTAGCAGTAAATGATGTTCTTTAGACCAATAATGAGATGTCGAAATAGTTGATTATAAGTTAGTTTTTTGTTTTGGAAATGAGAATGAGTTATAATTAACGTCAAGTTTTACCTTCACTTATTTAAATTTAATATTCAAATACTTTTTCAAAAATAAAATCGCACATAAATAAATATAAATTATATATTTTATTAAATTTAAATGACGTGTCCCGTGTCCTAAATTTCATGAGATGCCGTATCGCGTGTCCGTGTCGTGTCAGTGTCCGTGTCCGTGTCGGTGCTACCTAGGGTGTAGCAAGTCCTTATTCACCCTGACCAATGAAAATCTTTATTTTATTTGGTAATTGATGATTCTATTTTTTTTTTAATTGGATAGGATATACGATAACATAATATACCCGCTAGGCCGGTATTGATCCTCTGCCTTACATACAGAACTTATCCCACAATGTAAGAACTAAATTTCTTTGTTTGGTAGTTCTTATATTGTTGCTTGTATTATTAGCATTGAAAGTGATGATAGTGATGCATTGACCCGTAATTTTAATTTTTTTTTGGTGTATATCATCTGGCTTAATCCGTATTCGATTTAGGTAGGATAAATAGGGTTACAAAGCTCTCCCTCACGAGTTTTAACATAACTACATTCTTGACCCTGTCTAAGAAAATTGAATTGTCGTACCCTACCAAAGTATTGCAATGTCGGACACGTGAACCATCGCCAACGTGAAATGTCTCATTTGCTATGGTAATCAAATTGATTTTTCCAAATTCGCTCAAAAATTTAGTTTTCATTTAAGGAGTCTGGTTACTTTGGTCCTCTAGCACCATACCAACATTTATCACCACAATTTGGCAGGCAAATAATTATTTCAGACGACGACGACTTTCGTTATTTAGGACCTTATTCATTAATCACTGAAATATGGGCTGTTGTTGCCAATCATTTATCTATAGATCGCGTTCCAGAAAAGCTAGAGTAGTTAATTAGTTATGAACTCGGTTGTGGAGAAAAATGAATATATATCGGATATACTACCTTAGATTTATTTGTTTTTGAGCATTTGTGTATTTTTTCTAAGCTTATGACCTCAAACTTTACTTGTTTTTGAGTATTTGTGTATTTTTTCTGAGTTTATTATAATTTAAAAGTTAAATCTTAATTTTTTTTCCGTCAAAACTCAAATTTAACTAGAGTATATGTAATTTTTTGAGCTTTGTTGTAATTTTTTTTTTTTAGTTTAATGTTTAAGTAAATGAACTCAGAAACTTTCTTGTAAAACTCATAATTTTTAAAACAAAACTCAAAAACTTTAATATAATGCTCAAAAACTATAAAATTGATGGTAGTACATCGGATGTATGGCCTACTTACTGCTCGTGTGTGGTTCATAGTATGAGTGACTACGTTGAAGAAGGGGGTTGCTTGGTTGGGTGACATCCTAGTTTGTTTGACGGACGTTCTTATATAAAACGGTTTTACATGTACTATATATACCAACTTAAATGCTTCTTGTACAATTGATCTCATTATATTATACAATTAATTTATTTATTATCTCATGTGTGACGTGTCAAGATCATGTCATATAAGTCTGCGTGTTGATAACTGATGACTGCTCTAGTGCTCTGACACCACAAGAATTCCTGTTTCAGGCGACTAACCGGAGAAGCTCATGGAGGTTTCTACAAAGGGCCAAAAGCAAGGAGTTCTTCAAAGTCCAAGCAAACCTGTGAGCCGGGAATCAACAAATGTGGGAAATGAAGGAAAAGTTCGACAAGATGGAAGTCTACTTCGCTTCGTGCAACCCGGTCCTCATCCCCATTGGCAAGATCCTAATGATCCATTCAAAGGAGGTGGTTTTGGCGCGGGTGCTTCCTTTCCTTGTACTTGATTTAGGTGCCCCTTTCCCAAAACCTAAGAACATGGTAGTGTAAGCTAGGCTTGTGACAAACTTGGTTTGATTAGGATTTGTGTGGTACACTTGTAAACTTGGATTTATTCTCATTTTATATATATGAGATTTGGTTGTTAGTGTTCCATTCGTGTTGTGGGTTTGGTTTGCATTGGTGTTGTAGCAATACAAATGCAGGTACGAGCATTGAAATGCGAAAATATAGGTTAGGCAATGAAATGGGTAGAAGGAAAATTGAATTTTCATGTAAAAACCCAGACAAATTGGCGACTGAAATGTATTTTTGGCGACTGATATCAGTCGTCAAAACAGAGCACCCAAACCAGTAGCTACTGATTTGCCAATTGAAATGACGACTATTTGGCGACTACTTAATGACGACTGAAGACAAAGTAGTCGCCAAAATGGCGACTACGTTCTACGTTGACTTTTGCCTTTTGGCGACTACTATCAGTCACCAATTTTCTTATTTGGCGACTGTCTAGTCAGTCGCCAATTTTGGCGGCTGAAATCAATTCCCCGAATTCCGTTTGACGACTAATGCCCGTGACTGGGTTTGGGCGACCATTTTCAGTCGCTAATTTTGAAGCAGTTGCCAATTCAAGTCGTCCGAAACAGAAATTTTTGTAGTGCGAGGTAGTGAATCAAGGTAGTGTTGCTTGGACATGGGTTGCGACTTGCTAGTGAGCCATTTTGCTGTGTCGCAACTCGCAACCTAAGTTGGACCATATGACGTGAGCTCACATCCTTTTCGACTAGTATCGACACCTAAGTTGGACCAAAGGATGTGAGCTCACGTCCTTTTTTACTAGTACTCTGTATGTGTTTTTTTGGGGTGTTTCTAACTTATGTGCCGTTGATGTGTTATTTTTTATTTTACCTTTTTATACTTTCAACCGATTTTCAATTTTAAAGAGTTAAACCTAAATCCGGCAAAATTGACCCGACCCGAATAGTCTGACTCGTACCCAAATTTGGTCTGAACCAAAATTAACCTGACTCGAATATTTATTGTAACAAACTAACCATTATCCCTAAATAACTTAAAAATAATAAACCCGAAAATGACCTAAACTGAACCGACTATAGTTGATCCGAATTCTTGAAAATCCAAACTGATCCAACCCAAATCCAACCAAGTTGACCCAGTCTACCTATGGAGCAATTGAGAATTAAGAGTAAAGGCAGACAGCGACTGTGTCAAGACTCAAGAGATTCGATCCTTTCTGAAAATGCACTCTATTATTCACAACATTATTACAAAGTTAAAAGATCTAGTCATTCAATGAGGCAGCTTCAGCTATATTCCGTGAGCTCAATCTGCCTTGTATCTTTTGCGGTTCTGCCTCTCCATTATTTTATACTCTGATTTAAAACGAACATATTCGTATTTAATTTAAAACGAATTAAATAGATAAAAATATTAGACACAAAATCATACTATGAGTAATATCGGAGGACTATAAAAAATCTTGTCCTATCTAAAAAGTGTACATTTCAACCAGTAATATCTAAGACATATGCTCGTCTTAAGAAAGACCAACTCATCGTACAGAGGTGCTCTTAATTTCTATGACAAGGCTATGACTTTTTTGATACTAGTCAATTGACCTACGATTCTACGAAGGACTATGGTGATAACGAGACGAGACAAGTCGCGAGCAACTCAAGTTTGCCTCAGTCAAAGCTCGAATCTTGTACTACGAGCTCGACTCAAGTTTGGACTCGACTTGAGAATTTAAGGAGTGAAGCAAAGATAAGCTAGCATTAATTTGGCTGGAAAGGCTCTCTAGCAGCTCAATAGTGTGTGATTAGATAATATATTGCTCGTATTTTATAAAAATATTTATCATGATTATATTTTGGTTTCACTATTCCAATTACCAAACATTATCATTGATTCGCCCATGTTTTCTATATATACTCTCTCATTTTCGGTCATTTGTTTACCTTTAATTTTGGCACAAATACCAAGGAAAGAGGAAAGAGTCAATTCTTTGATGACAGGTGGGCTAAATTGAGTGCGTAGGATCAAATCCCCTATATATTAAAAGAATAAAACTTCTCTAAAGTTTTCCCTCCAAAATGCTCAAGTTTATATATGGAAACAAAATAGATTTTCATTTATTAAAGTAATTTTTCATTTAAAAATAACTTTTTCATCATTAAACTTAAAAATATAATCTTTTAACAAAAAAATAAAACGAAATTGATGTAAAACCATGATCTATACATAAATTGTATTCCTATTATTAACTTCGTGACGAAAAAAGAATTTATTAAAATAATTTGTGGTAGTTAAAATATTTTCATAAAAAACACACTTCATGAAATTACTCTATTCTCTTGATTAAATTGAGTAATTTTAAGATTAATTTTTATTTTTTAAAATTCATGAGATATAAATCTAAAATCTATAAGTACTATAGTAAAAATTAACACAAATTCTCATTTGTGACGGACATATCCGTCGCAAACTTGCGACAGGTCAAGTATTAGTCACTTGGGTAGGAAAAGACAAGCCATTTGCATTGGGATTCTCTATACTTTGTCTTATCTACCCAAGTGGGAGAACTTGTCCCATTAGAAGCTTGCGACGGATAGACTTACTGAAAAATTAAAAGGTCTAATATACCACGCATTTGCGCGGGATGAACACTAGTTGCCCATCAAATGAATAAACAATTGACTGAAACACCCAAAAATGAAATAAGTAAACAAATGACCAGAACAAAGGGAGCAACATCTAAATTAGTTCCAAGTTATTGAAAATATCGAATGGGGAAAAAAAATGAATTTTTAATAATTATATATAGACTCGAGTTATGTTTGAATTCAGCTCGAGGCTGGCCTTAAGCTTTGAAAGATTGATAATGAGTTTAAAAGGGATATTCTACATGATACCCCTCAATTTTTCGACTTTCTACATGGTACCCCTACACTTTTTAAAACATACATGGTATCCCTAATTGTTGTCATTATCACTAAGTGTACCCCTAAACTTTATTTTCCGTCAATTAAACTCAGTTTTAGAAGTTAAGTGACGACTTGAACGCGTAACCAAGCTTGTCATTTATCATCCCATGACATAAGGACCCTATTAGGCTCAATATCTATCTTTGGACGTGATAATTTGACATGGATCAATAATTTTTCCGTCAAAAATTTTTTAGCCCATATATATTGTTAGAACACACTTGGTTGATGATGCCAAGTTTCATTATCATTTAATTGTTTGCCTCTTAGTTAAATGTTTAGCAAATTGAAGCATCCAATGATTGTTTAAAGAAGTTCAAAGATGATCAAGATGAAAGACAAGTCAAGCATGCCCATTGTCTAGAAAGAATGTTGTAAACGAGGTAGTTAAACATATTCTCTTTAAGCTTAAGTGACTGCAAAACCGTGCAACAGTTCTTGTGACTGTTGCACCAAGGTTTCTGGTACTAACGTATGGAGAATTTTCGGAAAAATTTACAAGTGTTTGAAATTCGTTAAAAAGCTTTTCTATGTTCAAGAGGAACATTATTTCAAAACTGAAGAACAAAAAGAACAAAAAGAATATGCTTGCAAATTAATTTAAAGATGTCAATCCTATTAATGCAAGTTGTTTTCCATGCTAAAAATGGGTCTTATGCTTTTTCCATTTGTGGCAAAATTGTGAGTTCCCATAAATTTTATGGAAAACATTCCTTTGCTTCTGAAAAATGCAGCCACCTTGAGCCTCACAAATCTGATTGTTCTTTTATAATTTTAAATGAAAATGCATGCTACAAACCTATAGATTTTAGATTAAAGAAGTGTTAAGATTCTTCTCTTACACACTTCCACTTCCTTTCTCTATAAATAGCCACACATTTCCTTTATCATTTATGGTAAGACTTTGAGAGAGCATTCATTGTAAACACTTTGCAAATCTTTTCAGCATTTAAAACTTTGTTCTTCAATCATTTGCAAAACCGTTTTCTGTTTTTTAAAAGTCTTCAATTGTTTTTCAAAGCTGTAAAATCTCCAAGTATCGGTTAAACTTTATCATTTGCATAAAAGAATATGTTCAATGATTCTCGTGTTTAGGTCTTAATTGTAATTTTCATGTTCTTAAGTGAACCACTGATATTCTGACTCTGTAAACCGTTGAGATAGAACTTTAAGTTTTGAAGCGGAGTAGCTTTGAGCAAGAGAAAGTCTTGAAACGGAGTAGCTTTAAGCAATTGCAACCGGAGTAGGTTGTCGAGTTATTTTCATTGTAATGGTTTAGTTAAGTTTGAGTAAATTTCTAAACAAGCAATAAAATAACGGTTGGACGTAGGCTCCGGAGTAGGAGCTGAACCAATTTTTAAACATCGTCTTGTTTGTTCATTTACTTTCACGTTTTCTTATCATTTCACTTTCACACGTTAATCTCGTTGCCCGTCTTTGTCAGCAAAATGATCTCTCATCTTGTTGCATAGACTGCATTTCTGCGTTTGAACTTACAATCCATTAAGTTTCTCAAACCCGTACTTAATAGATCTTACTTGTGTTAGCCATTAACCAAGTAAACGAGAAAATTTTTAAAAGGTACACCTAATTCACCCCCTCTCCCTCTTAGGTGTTTATCGTTCTTAACTCTTCATATATCAATAAATATTAAGATCGAGATGGATATATATAACATGAGTCAATATGCTTGACCGGGCCAGCCCGCCCAAATGACCAGGTGTCCAGGTCTATATATATGTCTCAATATGCTTACATTCCGTAATTTTTAATTACTAATTTGTTGCCACATCATCAAAACTTAACCTCCATTTGACGACCCTTAAATTAGGGATACCATGGGCACAAAAATGAAACCTTAAGGATACCAAGACAGATTTTTAAAAGCAGACCATGGGAAAACCGACAAATTAAGAGATACTCGGAAAAATTTCCTTTTTTTTTTGTGCCGGGCTCAGAGCGGGCAGCGATACAAAACTAGGCCCTGGTCTATATATATATATATATGTCTCAATATGCTTGGAATGTAAGCAATTAAGTAAAGCCATCCACACAAAAATAGGATCACAATATGGTTTCTAAAGAGCA
This sequence comes from Silene latifolia, assembly GCF_048544455.1. NCBI lineage: Eukaryota > Viridiplantae > Streptophyta > Magnoliopsida > Caryophyllales > Caryophyllaceae > Silene > Silene latifolia. Next base: position 127,041,482 of record NC_133532.1, on the reverse strand, counting down.
AGACTATGATGAACACCTTCTACCATCACCATCACAACCACCACCACCACCACCTCGAAGCGACGAGCATGTAAGCTCGGCCCTCGAAGAAACCTTGTCGAACCATGACTTAGCCACAGTCCAACGGTGGTGGCTAGCGACGTGGCTCGAAATGAAATACTTAATCCCATTAGCAGGACCAGCCATAGTAGTGTACTTACTTAACAACATTGTATCGGTTTCGACACAAATATTTTGTGGACATCTTGGTAATCTTGAGCTTGCTGCTGCTTCTCTTGGTAACACTGGCATTCAAGTCTTAGCTTATGGCCTCATGGTATTATTCTCTTTTGTTTGTATTTGCTCAATATTCATGTGTTTGTTTTATTTATTTCATTTTTTATGGCTTATATTAATTCTCGTATGGGACCTTATATTAGTAAGATTTATTGTCGGATTTTGTCCTTGCTAACTACAGAACATTTTGCCCTATCGTGCGACTGTTGTATGATACGACAGGTAAAAAGTGATCACTTTGTGGTAAACAATCATCATTTTATGTTAAAAAAAGTAAATTTTTAACATAAAATGATCAGTTTTTAGTTTTTAACATCAAATGATAACTTTTTATGTGGTCACACCTTTCGGAGTCTAATTTCCTTTGGATTATTAGCAAATAAATTGTAACTTTTTATGTGGCCGCACCTTTCGGAGTCTAATTTCATGTACGTAACATATCAATGTAGCTCGGGATGGGAAGCGCAGTAGAGACACTATGTGGACAAGCATACGGGGCAAACAAATACGAGATGCTCGGAATTTACATGCAAAGATCGACGATCCTCCTAACCGTCACCGGAATACCTCTAACATTAGTCTACATATTCTCAAAGGACATCCTCCTAATACTAGGGGAGCCAGAGGACATAGCCTCAATGGCCCACATTTTCATACTTGGGCTAATCCCACAAATATTCGCCTACGCTTGCAATTTCCCAATCCAAAAATTCCTCCAAGCCCAATCCGTCGTCTTCCCTAGCGCGTACATCTCAGTCGCGGCCCTAGTGTTCCACATTGTCGCCTCGTGGGTCGTGATGTTCAAGTTGGGTTGGGGTTTGCTTGGAGCTTCATTGGTACTTAGCTTCTCTTGGTGGATAATTGTGGTTGCCCAATTTGTGTATATACTGTATAGTAGTAGGTTTAAGTATACTTGGACCGGGTTTAGTCCGGCCGCGTTTAGTGGGCTTTGGGATTTTCTCAAGTTATCCACTTCGTCGGCGGTGATGCTCTGTTTGGAGACTTGGTACTTCCAGATTTTGGTGTTGATTGCTGGATTGTTTGACAATGCTCAGCTTGCTTTGGACTCCCTCTCTGTAAGGTAACAACATTTACGCAGTTCTTGACGTCTCAACCAAAAGTTTAAGCTTAAGCTGATGGCTGGAGTCCCAATCGGTTTTACATTTTAATACGCCCTCTCACACGAATGCCCTTTGGGCTTGAAGTGTGAATGCAACGGCAGGTCTCCCTATACCCGGTGCTAATATTCCACTTTAGAATTGAGGGGGTTGCTGAGATTCGAACCCGTGACCTTTTAGTCACACTGACTCTGATACCATTTCAAGAAACCATCTCAACCAAAAGTTTAAGCTGATGCTGATGGTTGAAGTCCCAATATCGGTTTTACACTCTTAACATAAAAGTCGTTTACAACGAAAGGCAATACGATTTTAAATGTGTTTAAATTGTGATCATGGCAGCATGTCAATATCATTATGGGTGTTCTGTATCTCACTTGGATTCAATGCAGCAGCAAGGTTAGTACTAATTCCTTATATACTGTAGAAACGAACTTATTATCATATATCGTCTTATATAAGAATTTGTGATTTTGCAATGCTGTGTTTTGGCTGATGCAATATTGATAGTGTAAGGGTGAGCAATGAGCTAGGAGCAAGGCACCCAAAGTCAGCATCATTTTCAGTAGTAGCAGTGACAACAATGTCCTTAGTCATCGCGCTAATAAGCGCTGTCATAGTACTCGTTTTCCGGTATCAGCTCAGTTATATCTTCACTGGTGGCACAGAAGTTTCCAATGCAGTTGCTGATTTATCTCCTTACCTAGCCCTCTCCATTGTACTCAATGGTGTTCAACCTGTTTTATCAGGTATTAGGTTCTATACTGTACAGTATTCCTAAATAACCCGTAATAATGAAAATAATGTCGAGAAATGCATCAAATCACGACTGTCTAATTAATTTGCTAAATAGCGATTTTTTTTTCCAAAATAGGCATTTTCCACAAATTAATTATCAAAATGGGTCGACTTTCAAATTTATTACCGAAAATGGGTCCACGTAGGATCGGATTTATTGAACCTAGGCTGAGGAGGCAAATCGCCAGCCCGCTTGGCGACTTGTTTCGTTGTATAATCCAGAAATCACCTTCCCCTTTCCCACTTTGGGTAATAAATTGCAGAAATCGCCAGCTCGGGTGGCGTTTTGAGAGTTGGATCAATTTTTGCAAAGCTTTGGGTATAGTCGCTGACCGACTTGGCGACTTGGATCCGAGCCTAGTTTCGGTATGACGTGGACCCATTTTGGGTAATAAATTTGAAAGTCGACCCATTTTGATAATTAATTTGTGAAAAATGCCTGTTTTGGAAAAAAGTTCCTAAATATAACCCTATTTAGCCAAAAAATTGGCTTAGATTTAATACCATGATCGTCATTCTTACTATACGATTATATAATACTCCGTATGTAACGATATTGATATTACTTAATTTTTCGATTATTTGAAGGGGTGGCAGTTGGATGTGGATGGCAAACATTTGTTGCCTATGTAAATGTGGGATGCTTTTATGTGGTTGGAATACCTCTTGGTGTACTCCTTGGCTTTTACTTCAATTTAGGAGTTAAGGTATGCCACCGAAACTCGATTATTGGACAATCCGGGTGGTACAGAGTCTCGATACTGCCCTCTCACACACAACATATATAGAGTTTATTATTGAATGTGAGAAGATGATACCGAGAATTATTATTATTATGGTTATATAGTAGTACACTAGTACTAGTTCTTTTTGAATTGACTTAATTTTTTTTCGTGATTTTATATTTGGAAAGGGATTATGGGGAGGAATGCTTGGAGGTACAACAATGCAAACTATCATCTTATTGTGGGTTACCTATTGGACAGATTGGGAAAAGGAGGTAAGTTTATTATCATACTTTAGTCTGTAGGGTCAATATTGTCAATTAATGTTACCGACGAAAGAATGTGGGACAAGTTCGAATCTAAATTCTGCCAAAATAAAGTCGGATTTCACTCAAAGTTCAGTTGATAACGACCCTTCTATATTTTGCTAACATGGACGGTAACATATTTTGTTCCCTCGTGTTATGCATGGTCATCACTCATCAGACTTCGTAGAAGGCCATACGGGTTATTTTGTGTTCGGGTCAATACAGGTTAGGAATGCTGAGTGCCGTAATATAAGTAGACATGACAAAATCAACCCGACCCGATTGTCCCGACCCGAAAAAGCTGACCCGAGATCCGAAATCGACCTGGGCTGCTGCTGCACCCGAATGATACCCGAAGCCCGAATTGACCCGACCCGACCTGAAAATGGCCCGAGCTTTAATGGACCCGTAACAAACCCGGCCCGAATTACTTGACTCGAAACCACTCAACCCGAAAATGACCCAACAAAATATAACTTTAATTGACTCCAAAGGACTTGAAATCACTTTCTCTCTCTTAATCATTGACCCGAAAATGACTCGACCCGAAATAACCCGACCCGCTTGACCCGAAACAGACTCGGCAACCTGAAATTACCCGACCCGATCTGAACAAACCCGAAAATTCAAGAAACCCGAAATAACCCGACCTAAATTGGCCCGACCCGAACCGATCCGACCCGTTGACCCGATTTGCCAGGTCTAATTTATATAAGTTGAATTTCAGGTGTTATATCTGTTGTTTTCGGGCTAGTTGTTGTTGATGTGATTGTGTCGGCTCGGGTCATTCTTGGTCGTGGCGATTATGTACCGAGTATTAGTTTTTTCATTTCAAATGATATTTTTTTCTTACACATTGAACTCGGTTTTTGCAGGTAGAGAAGGCGGTACAACGACTAAATACATGGGACGCTAAGAAAGAGCCGCTTCTCAATTAAATCACTGATAACAACCGAATATGAGCAATGCAATAAGTGAAACAGTATCACATACTAAGGCACAATAAAACTGCAACTCCGACTTGCAAAAATGAGCTGCATAACAGTTCGACTGCTTCCTAAAGATCGATTCATATATTGAAAACGCGAAAAAATGCACCAAAAAAAAATAAGACAGGGAGTTTTATTTAGGATATTCATAGCAAGAATAAGTGATTGCGCTTCATTTGTTTTTTTGAATAAATTTCCGAGATTTCATCTTATTTTCAGTCTTTAGTTGAGCTATTTATACGAAATCCGACATCAGAATGCAGTAAAACATTGTTCATAGCAAACAGAAACATCAGAATGCAGTAAAACAGAACAGATGGAACAGACTGACTGTGAATCAGAGCGATTTCTGCCGGTGTTCTTGAATCCCGTCAGGCCTGTGATCGCGGTCATTGTCCAATTAGCGACAGTTCCAATATTTCATCGCAATGTAAAGAGAAAAATAGTCTGCAAAATTCTAAATCAATGAATAATGTACCTAACAGAATGTTCAGAAGCAGAATCTCCAGTATCGCTTGTAGTGTGGGTGAGATGCAGGTCTTCAGCTGAGTGTGAAGAGGCGACACCACCCTTGACTCGGAAAAATCTGCTGAGGCTACTGCTGCCGGTATTATTCACTGGTGTGCTTTTTTCACCTGTGTAAACTCTGTTAATACGCGGGCAAGGTGTATAATTTCATAGGTCTCCTTCTTGTACTGAAGGCAATTTAAAGGCAATTTATCGCAAGAGTCAGGAATCGAACCCCTGACCATTTGCTTAAGAGATGAGAGTCCTTACCACTCACACCAGCCAACTTTGGTTAAAATGTAGGACGTGATAATAACAGTTAAAGAGTGAGGACATACTTGCTAGACTACCTTCACGACTAACAAGTTTCGTGAATATGACGACAGACCGAATACCTGCAAAACAAGATGACATTTTAGTATTTTTAAAGTTAAGGTCTTGAACCTACAGTCATCAGGGTATCTGGATTTACCGAAAATGCCTCTATTTTGAGTCTGATTTTCAGTCTTCTCAGCGACGAAGGATTCCTGCCTTCTTATCCGAAAACTGTAAAATGTTATATGCAGTCAGAGCACACATTAGCTACAAGAAACTGTAAAACCCGTATTGTAGGCTGAGTTACGAGCATACCAGGGAGCAGACGACAGCTTATCAGGTACGGATGCAACGCTGAACCTGAACGTAGACTTTGAACTCGGTGTTTGCAATTTGACCGTCTCCAGCCATTCTTTACCTCCTTTAATTTCAATAATTCCGCTGTTACGCCCTAACAGCATTTCAGGAAGCTTCAATTGATCACAATCCCAAACCTCGACCCCACGTAAAGACGGACAGTTCAATACTTCCCCTTGGTATATGCTCTTCAGTTCCGGCAAGTCAAACAGAACTAGTGTCATCAACTCCGGGAGGGTAATTGAGCAAGCGTTACCTTCTTCGTCTGGCTGTATAATACCTTTCATCTTCTTACATCGTTTAACGCGTATCTCCTTAAGGCTTCTTAAGTTGCCTAGCATCTCAGCAGTGAACATGTATGTTAATTCATCGAAATCTGACACGTCCACGACTGTTAAATCCCGAATGCAACCTTCAATTTTCAGAGAAGTAACTATCTGACTGTAAAACAACAGATGCAACACCGATGTTTTATCAGGAAGACGTATACTGAAATCGCCAATTACTGCTACACTGTTATCACCAGCATCATCGATACCAGTATACAGACCACCCACACAAAACCTGAACTTCCGCGGAGCAAGAGTACGCTTCTGTTCCATCTCGGCCACATAAGTACTGAAGACTTTCGCATTCAGGAAGGTAATGTGAAGAACAGCTAACCGTTTTAAGTCAGCTAGTTCTTCGACACAGACGCCAGGCCATTGTGGAACTATCTGTCTCGATCCCCATACATAACCTCCGCCATCAGCGGTTATCAGTAACAGTTCTTCAACTTGGGTTAGCTTGTTTATTATATTAGCCGGAAAAATGTCGACCATAGTTTGAGAAAGGTCTAGACGCCTTAAGCTTGTCAAATAACCAAGTCCGTCAGGGACTTGTTCTAAAAGGGTTCCTGCAAGATCCAACACGAGTAATTTCTGAAGGTTTGACAAAGACGGTATACTTTTAAGGTTTGGACAGTCACGCAGAAGAAGCGCTTGTAGATTTTTCAAACCAGATAGAGATTTCGGAAGGGAAGAAATGTTGGTTCGGGATAAATCAAGGACTTTAAGACCGAGCATCCTAGAAAAGAAGTTCTCGGGTTGGATCAGATTTAACGAAGGATTGTCTTGCAGTAAAAGCGAGGATAATTTCTTGCAAGTCGGAAAGTTACGCAAATCCTGCAACTGATTCTGCACAAATGAAGCTCTCTCAGTGTCTGCAGGCCAAGTATTTGCCAAAGGCAACACACTGAGGTTATTTCCGCCTTGAATGAAAAATCGACAGCCTGACTTAACAATAGCATCAGCTGCAACATGTCGTACGACATTGAGCATCTTGACTGAATCTTCCCTTCCAGCCTCATGAACATTCTCTAGAAGATGAGCATCTTTAATTTCATTCAATATTCTCCTTCCATACCTCGCTGTCTCGTCTATGGATGTAATCGGTCCTAAAATCCCTTCCCACATCCAATACTCAATCAACTTTCTTACATTCATCAAATAAGAGTAACCCTTAGGGAATAATGCACAATACATAAATGCTGACATCGAAATCTCTCCTAAATTCTCGTAACTATGCTTGAAACAATCAAGTAATTCTTGCGTTCTGCTACCGAGAAAAGATGTTGATGATCTCAATACCAATAATTCTTCCTTCCAAGCAGCGTCTATACTGCTTGGATGGTCGTCATGCATATCACCTAAAATTTCGGCTAATATTTTTATTGCCAAAGGAAGGCCATCAAGGTCTTGTACTGCAAGCTTCGCCATATGAAGAGTTTCATCATCCAAGTGCGATATGTTAGCTCCGACTTCACCCTTAAATAGCTCCCAAGACTCATTCTCAGAAAGAGGTTTAATTTCGAGAATCTCTTTGCTTTTATACTTTGTAGTAATTTTTCTACAAAGAGCAAAGCTTCTCGAAGTCACTATCATCTTAGAACTACCAAAAGGCTCTGGAATCCCGATATCATGTAGCGAGAAAGCTTGCCACATAGAATCCAAAACCAACAAGAATTTACCCTTCTGCATCAACACGCTGCGCAGCGTTTTTGATCTCTGCACATTATCCATATCGCCTGACACGTCTACATGTAACTTACTAGCTAGTTCTTCTTGAATATGCCTCAGTCCCGATCCATACTCAACATTCACCCAAATGACGGTCTCAAAATCGTTCAGCTCTGCTAATACTTGATTATGGATGACTGAAGCCACAGCCGTCTTTCCAACACCAGCTACTCCATGAACACAGACTATTGCAGCTCCGTCTCCTCGTGAAACCTGGTCCCACATCTTTTGCCTTATTTGTTCTCTGACAGTTCCTAGAATAGACACTTCAGGCTGTTTAGACCCTTTGATCTTTGTTTCTCGAGAAACGTGTCTACCATTCTGTAAAAGCTCGTCTAATTCCTGAATCTTTATCTCAATCGTCCTTCCAGCTCCACATCGGTGCCACAGGTTGGTTACCGGGCTATTAACACAGTTCTCATTTAGACGATGCTCAAGATCGGGAATATTCAATCTTGTGACGAACTCTTTGGCTTGTTCAAGCCAGGGGCTAGGATCAGGTTTAAGCACATCAATCCCATTCAGCTTCTGCTGAACTACGTCGATCAAATTTTCTAAATTGTTCAGTCGGACTTTTAGAATCGATAAATTTATTCTATTTGTTCTGTAGGAGTTGTAGAAACAAGCTGATGATCCTGCAATTGATGTCAGTAATCCAAATAGTGCAGCTCCAAGAGTAAGAACTTCAGATGCTGCAAATACAAAAACAACACAGTAAGTAGATTATACATCTGATGTAGTACATCAGATAGTATAGTTTTTGAGCATTAAGAAAAAGTTTCTGAGTTTTAATTTAAATTTTTTGAGTTTTATTATAAAGTTTTTGAGTTTATTTACTTAAACATTAATCTCAAAAAGTTCCATTATGACTCAAAAATAAATACATATAAGCTCAGAAAAATATGATTTTTGACGTCATAAAACTAAAATGTACGGTAATTTATAAACTATATAAAACTCAAAAAAATACATAAAAACTCAAAAACTCGTGAGGTAGTACATCTAATGTACAATCCTTTTTCTCAACCTATTATCACTATTCTTATAAGCATAATATTTCAAAGCTTTTGAGTTTATTTATTTAAACATTAATCTCAAAAAGTTCCATTATAACTCAAAAAAATTTGATTTTTGACGTCATAAAACTAAAATGTACTGTAATTTAACGGGATTTAGAACTGACGTACCTAACATGATGCTTCAGACTGTTATATTTCCAAGCTTCACTCAGAGTGAAATTCAGCTAAGGAATACGGAACAAGTAGATGTATAAATCTAATTAAGAATAACTAATATAAGCATATGACCGAGACAGAAAAAATATTGTAAGCATACTATCATTGATTCGTAAAAAACAACATAGAACAAGGGAGTCATCCTAGGAGTAGGGGAATTCGAACCCGAGTCATAATTCATAACCACGAGGGCCTGTAGGCTAAGACATTTTCGATATAGTCAGGTTTTTAAGACATACTCCGTATATATTTCCTAGCAAAGTTAATTTTTTTTTTTCACCAGTTTTGCAGATCACAATTTTCAAAATATGTTACCGAGTATCTTTAAATGAGGTGTATAAGTTATACTCGGAATTATACAGAGTAAAATAAAACATCTTACAACATTCTTACATAAACAAAGTACAAGAATTTATAAGATGCATAGAAGTGGCGTACCTTTGTTAAGACATTTGAGCTGAAACTATGAACAAATAATAATAAGTACTTTGGATACATTAAGTTTAAGTACTCCTAATTATATAATTTTTATGTTTATTTCTCTGTCATTTGTAATGCATTATTTCTTTCAACGTAAATCAAATACAAAATCATTCCGAATCCACAAAAATAATAACATGCACATGGAATAATTATTATATAGTTAGTTATACACCTTACTCGAGAACATGCTAGTTTATGGTAATTAATAATTATAACCCTTTTCTTTTGGACTTAATTTTAGCTATTTTCAGTTTAGTTCAACTCATCTCATTACAAATTAAGGCTTTGTTTTTTCTGGCTTACTTTAAACTCTATTCAGTTCAGTTCAGTCAGTTTAGCTTCATTAAGTTCTGTTTAATTCAGCTCAGCTCTATTCACTCCAGTTTAGTTCAATTTAGCTATAAAAGGCCAGAAAGAACATGGACAAAATCTTACTTCAATTCAATTCAATTCAGTTCAGTTTCATTAAGTTCAGTTCAGTTCACTTTACTGAAAAGAATGGGGCCTATACTCGTCCAAGAATATTGGTGTTATGTGAATTAAATCATTAATCATTAATCATTAATACTAAAGATAGAAATGACACCTTCAAATAATGTTAGATGTTTTGGCAGCAAAAACATGCAAAAACGTGTATTTATTGAGCGCAATCGTGCTTGGTCGTGTGTAATTGATGATTTTCTAGTATACTTCTCCACACTTTGTTGACTACTCGCATGATTTACTCTTTTTTTTTATTGTTAGAATATAAAAAAAAAAAAATCATAGGACTCCAATCAATAGTTGTTTGGAGTACCATGATCGATTTTATATTCACTGCGTAACAGTTCTTTGAAAGTCCGAATCTCTATTAGCTTGTACAGTTTTTGAGAACCTTAAGGGTTTCCACTTCGAGTTTTTGAGGAGTTTTGAGGTTGCCAGGATTTGAACCCGTGACCTTCAGTCACACTGGCTCTGATACCATAATAGATGAACCAACTCAACCAAAACCTTAAGGTAATGGTTGAAGCTCAACTATTATAAATATTCCTATTACTCACCGCCACTACTGCTTGGCCAAACAACTCCTTGAATTTCAATGATGAGAGGCCCCCTTTGGATTTTTGAACAATGTGGCACCAGGCATGTGGTGGTAGACTGGTAGTGTGGTACTCCATCCATTTCGGTCAATTGTTGTCCTTTGGTTTTGGCACAAAGACCAAGAAAAGGGTAGGGGTCAATTACTAAATGACAAGTGGAATAAATTGAGTGGGAATGATCAAATAATTACTCATCAAATACATTCTTAAAATAGAAAGTACAACAATTGACTGAGCCATCCAAAAATAGAAAAGGACAACAAATGACCGGGACAGAGGGAGTACTATATATCTAAGTATCAACCTCTAATATAATTTTTACAAGCTTATGCATTGACATATTCTGCACTACTGCACATATACCGTTTTCATTTACCGTATTCATATCATTTGAATAAAATAATACTCCTTATACACATATATATTCAACAAAAGCTTGATAATACCATTTACAGAGCACTACTATGTGTCTATGTATGGCTCTAAACCTGGTCTTAGGTACCCTTTCTGCCTCTCAAGAGCTTGTTAGCAAGTTGAGTTATACTCTAAGTATTGAACGTCTCTTCTAACTTCCGTTTGTATGCAATCATAAGATCAAATACTCCGTGAGGGGGGCATTATCCCGCACTGATATGCCGTCTTAAATGAGAATTGCCTGTAATGGTACATCATAAATCTATATGTTGCAATTCATTTGACAAAGGCTTGTTCCATGAGGAAGTCGTCACAATCAATTGCTTAACATCTTAATAATACGTCACCACGCGAAAACGTACCTTTTGGTCTCATGAATATACAATGTCACTTACCTTAGCCCTGGTAAGTTATGAGGACTGATACTCATGACCTGGTTTTAAATCTCACGTGAAACTCAACCAGAAGATATTATTAGACGGGTAGGAAGACTTCGTAGCCAAAATGGATGTCGATCTAAAGAGAAGAGGTCCGTCCAAATCAAAATGCGGTAATGGTCAAAGCACATACTCCCTCCGTCTCGGTCAATTGTTGTCCTTTGGTTTTAGCACAAAGACCAAGGAAAGAGGAATGGACCAATTACAAAATGACAAGTGGAACAAATTGGGTGTAAATGATCAAATTACTCATCAAAGTCATTCTTAAAATAGAAAGGACAACAATTCACTGAGACACCCCAATATGGAAAAGGACAACAAATGACCGGGACGGAGGGAGTATTATACTAATATCATAGTAGATTTATTCAAATAATTCTATATCAAGAAAGTTCCCATACAACAAAAGGCTTGTTCTTTGTTTTCTTGAGCATAGCTCGACGTGCAGTTAATGTATTATACAACTGGTTGTATATACAACTTATTCAATGTAGTTGAGTTTTCTTATAAAGTTATTGAGCTCTACTAACAAAATTATCGAGTTATGATACAAAGTTATTGAGCTTAACTTCGTAAAATAACTCAATAATTTCATAAAATAGCTCAATAATTTGTAAAATAGCTCAACAACTTTGTATAAGAGGCTCAACAACTTTGAACCGGTTGTACAATGCTATTATACAACTGGTTGTAGGATAATATTTGTGCTCGACGCACAAATAGGATTATACATCCAGTTGTACCATAAGCATTGTACAACCAAAGTATAAGAATCCGATCTTATATGTATTCTTTCTGAGCTAATTCAAAGTTCATGTTTTTAATGTGTAAATAAATAAACCCAATATTTTCTAATAAAATTCATATTCTTTAACATAAAGCTCGGATACTTCATCACAAAGCTCAGATTCTACACCGTACAACACATACAACTGGTTGTATAATCTATGAGTTGGTGCTCGACGTGCTAACGTTGATAACTTGAAATTAAATTAGACAATTTCCATTGATATTCCATAGTAGTATAAATATATGTCATCATAAATCACATTTTCGATAAGCCATTATCACTTTCATTCATTAGTGTTAATCAGAAAAGAGAGACATATATACATCATTATTATTATTATTATTATTATAATTATAATAATTCTAAGTCCCTTACCATGGGTAGAATTGTGCTTATTATTTTCGTCTCTCTTTTGGTTTGTCAACTTTCAATAATCACAATTCATGCACAAAAATTTACATATCTAAATCAAACATGTTATCCTAGTGGTGAATATGATGAAGATAATCTCAATCTCGTCTTCAAATCTCTCAATTCTAAAACATCTTCTACCAAATTTTATAATTTCACAGGGGCCGAGTATACATACGATGTATATGGCCTCTTTCAATGTCGATATGACGTTAGCCCTGATATTTGTAAGGCATGTGTCATGGATGCGAGTCTAAAGATAAAGGAAGATTGCCCTTTAGAACCCGAAGCAATCATATGGTACGACGAATGCATGTTACGCTACTCGAGTAATGACATATTCTCTTCCTCTCAGGAATTTCCTGAGGCCATAAACTCGAGTAATATTACTGTAACAAATTATGCTGAATTTGCTCCGGTACTAGAAGATGCAATGGAAACCATCATATTAAAAGCCGCGGCAATGACGCCTCATTTTGCGTCAAACACAACTAAATTTGCAACGTCGGAATATATTTATAGTTTTGCTCAGTGCACCCCTGATATTAGTGTTTCGAGGTGCAAGAATTGTCTCGACAATGCTCGGTCGTCTCAATTGGAACCATCTTATAATGTAAGTATATATGTGACCGTGTTAAAACCTAGTTGTGTATTGAGGTATGATACAACCGGTCCCTTTTTGTATGATTAATCGGTTGCCCGATGCTCCGGAGAATTTTAGAGAATTTGCGAGAGACAATGTAAATAGAATGTGTGATGTTTGTATTATGAATGAATGAATTATTAATGAATGTATACATGATGGAGTAATATATTATACTCCCTACGTCCCTGAAATTTTTATTTATTTTTTTATTTTTTTATTATCAGAAATGGATTTGAGGAGTACTTTGATCATCAATATGCATGTATTATTATCCACTTGTCATTCATAAAAAAATGGAAAAAGTGTTAAATTTAGATAAATTTAAAGCTATGGAAGCCATGGAATTAAAAGAACTCATTTCTTTTCTTTGTAAAGAGGTTTATATACAATATAATAATCAATTCATAGCAATAGTTAAAAAATATATTATAATATATTATAAAAATAAATAAATGAAAATTTAAGGGTAAAGAAAAATCAAATTAACTGAACTGAAAAAAGTCATTCAGAGATAAGTTGATAATTTGAGGACGTTAAAGTGAAAAGGCACGTTCGAAATGTCTTAAAAAAAAGTATTCAACTGATGATAAAAAAAGTAAAAGTAAATTTGGTTTGATTAAATTTAATTAAACAAATAAACTAAAATACTAGTAATAAATAATACTACTCCTATTCAACTAGAAGTTTACATATTCCTTTTGTTTTACGTTTTTTTTTACGTGATTTTAACATGGAGTATATATAGACCTGTCAAACGGGTCGGGCGGGTCGGGTCACGGGTGGGGTCATACGGGTCGGGTCAGAATACGGGTCAGGCTAGATACGGGTCGGGTTATACGGGTCACGGGTCGGGTTAGGGTCAGAATACGGGTCAGGAAATAATTTCTAACGTCTTTTTTAAATGATTTTTTTAATTTAAAAAATACTTTTTTAAATGTAAATCATATTTAAAATTAATATTTTAATCATATTCAACGTTTACATTAATTATATTGACATAATTATTAAAATAAAATTTTTTTAATAATTATTTTATTATTAAATATTATAAAAGTTATATAAAATTAATTTTTTAGTTGTTTTTGTAATTTTCAGTAATAAAAAAAATACCTTTTTAACTATTTTTTTCAAATATAATATATAAATATTAATATTTTAATAAAATTCTTGATTTACCTTTGACCCAACGGGTCGACCCGTTCAGGTCGGGTCTCGACCCTAAAATAACGGGTCATTTCGGGTTCGGGTCAAACGGATCGCGGGTCGAAAAAACCGGGTTTGTAACCCTAAAAACGGGTCGGGTTTTCGGATCGGGTCGAATTTTGACAGGTCTAAGTATATACCCTTACCCATCAGGCCATGTCGTCTTCAGTCACCTTTTTCCATATTCTTCATCATATCCCGACGTTATAACGGAAGCTAACGTCGATAACATATACTCCGTATACGGTAGTACGGAGTACTACATAAGACTGGTTAAACATAGAAAAATTCAACAATTTATGTTCATTGACTTTGCAATAAAATAAGACAACTTGCATCAATATTTCCTAATAAATACTTCAACCATATATTATAGTTATATTTTAATCAAATGTACAGACTTCATTTAAAAGGATGGAGCATACTGTATGTAGGGCAGAGTACGGATTGGGTATTTGATCCAAAGTGCTAGTTCGGATCGGATATCTATATTAGAAATCCTGAAGTTAGATATCCAATATCCAAACCAAATGTCTCGGATATCCAATGTTCGGGTATCCAAAATAATCGGATCGGATGCGAATATCCATCGGATATCCATACTTTTGAATTTACTTTAAAATTAAGTTTGAAACACGATTATATTCATAGTTTTACATGATATTTTCTTTCGTATTCTTATTCCAATGTTCTCGCTATAAAATGTAAGTACCACCTAGATATTTCTCTAATATTTTAAACATTAATTAAGTTGTTGTATCAAATAAAATTTTATTTTCTCGAAATTATACTAGAAAACTATAGTTTTGGATCAGATCGGATATCCAAATGTTTTAATTCTAATATCCATATCCAAACCAAAACCAAAGATTTCGGATCAGATATCCAAACCAAACTTAATTTTCGGATCGGATATCCAAAAATTCGGATTGGATTCGGATCAGTTTGGATAATTGGATTTTTTGCTCAGCCCTAAATTGTCTGTCTGTATGCGTTCGGTGATACCTAGCTGGTTAGTGGTTAATGTTGTAAGCTAGCTGGTCTTGTGTACCTTTTGGCCTTTTCCAAAGGATTGTTTATACGGTTGTACGTCTCTTTTAACTTCCGTACGTATTCAAAGACACATTCAACTTTAATAGAAGCAATGCTAAGATTAAATAGTCAGTAAGGATAGAATTTTAGTGGTTAAATATTCAATAATATATATTCCTAAAAGCTTTAGGTTCAAGTCCATTCAAGAGCCAATCTTGTGAGAGTTATATAACCTGAGGTTGATCATATTTAATTAACAATTTATTGTTCGTTGATAATTTAGGGCACAATATTCTTCGTTGATAACTTAGAGCACCACCAGGTGATATTGAGTTTCGGCAGTTCAATATTATCCTTGAAGAGTTGACTTGGGATTTAAGTGTCAGTCGGTACTGAACGCGTTTCTTGTATGATCATCACTAGAAAAATTCAACCAACAATGTAAGTTGACTTGGGATAAAATAAAACCAACTTGCCTAAAATTTCCCTTGTAAATATGTGATCAAAAATCACATTCTTGATACTACACCATATTATAAATCCTGAACTCGCCCCTGCATGCATTATAATTATAATTCTTTCGGCATGGCAAGAATTATGCTTGTTTTAGTATCACTTTTGGTTATTTGTCAACTTTGTATCACAATTGAAGCACAATTTTCATATGTAAACAGAGTTTGTGAGGACACCAAACAAAATTTCGTCGAGGGAAGTATTTACGAAACGAACCTCGAACTCCTTTTCACAAGTCTTACGACCGGATCGTCGTCTCTCAGATTCTATACTTCAACAGCTGGTGATGGTTCCACTGAAGTATACGGCCTCTTTCAATGTCGATATGACATTAGTCTCGAAGTTTGTAATGCATGTGTCATGAACGCGACTCAAAAGATAACCGAAGTTTGCCCTTTATTTGGTGAAGCCATTGTATGGTACGATGTATGCATGTTACGCTATGCAGATCGTAATATCTTCTCTAAATCCGAGACGTCTCCTGGGGCCAATCGATATGTTACGGATAATGTAACAAATTATGCTGAATTTGCTCCGATACTAGAAGTTGAAATGAATGTTGTCATTGTAAGGGCTTCAATTGCGCCTGAACGATACGCTTCTAGTAAGGCCTTGTTTACGTCGACTGAGTATTTGTATAGCTTTGCACAGTGCACCCCTGATATTAGTACTAGACAGTGCAAGAGGTGTTTGGAATATGCGTTTTCTAGAATGACGCGTTGTTGTGCTACAAGCGTGTTTGTGCTTACGTTTAGACCGAGTTGTCAGTTGAGGTATGATACAACCGGTCCGTTTTTGAATGATGAGTCGTCGTTGGCCGATGCTCCTCAGTCGCCTTGAAAGAATTCATGGAGGAATTGAAATTCATGAGCGGCCACTGATGCTCTGTTACCGAAGCTAGAAGAATTTGCGAGCGATGATGTAAATAGAAAGTGTGATGTTTGTATTATGAATGAATGTATAAATAAATAAATAAATAAATAAATAAATAAATATATGATGAATTTATGTTTATACACATTGAAGATCAACTAATCAATTAGTTAGAATCTAACAAAGTCGTAAAGACCTACTAACAAACTGCGAGCTCATTATATGTGTCCATTAGAGCAACATTCATTCTAACATCCCCCTTAACCTCCACGCCAGGTTCTGAGCGGGAGAGTTTATATAGTACTCTTTAAACATTGAAATAACTCTTAAAAAACAACATATACCATAACTTATATTCCAACAAGGAGACTCCATGAAGGGTCGTTCAAACGGGAGCCAAACAGATTCAAGGCATATTTCAACATAAATAATGAGATTATGAGAGATACCCTATTTGGGTTAGGTCCTTGATATAACCATTCAACTGTTTAAAATCGTCGATGAGGTGGCATCCTATCCTATTCGATCTTAGCTTGTCCCCAATTTGACAAAGGCTTGTTTTGTGACAAAGTCGTCGCAATCAATAATTTAATATCGTAATCATACAACTAGTGTAGATCCCCGTGCTACAGCACGGTATTTTTTAGTTTTGTTTTATAAAGAGACATTCTCATTATATTAATTGCATAAATTAATTGTACCTTTAATGTTATAATGTACTAATATAATCTTAGTAAGAGGTAGAAAATGAAAGTTTATTACAATCAAAAGACAATTTAAGTTAAGTTATTTTTGTCTTAAACCATTTTTACTTTGCTATAAAAATTAACTCTATAATGGCGATATATCATTGCATGAAACTAATTTATGACATTAAATTACAATTAAGTGATGTAAAAATGTAAAATCTAATTAAAATGCGTATAAACCGTATAACAATAAGAGGTAAAAACAGTATACCACGCACTTAAAAAGACGATTTACGAATAATTAGACTAATATTTTTTTATTTTTAATTAAAAAAACATAAAAATTGTTACGTCCTTTAAAATATACACCATATTTAGTGTGTAACCGATGAAGGATAATATAAGAAACAGATTTACGTAATTTTAGGGTGTAAGTGATGACAATAATTATGTTAAAGACTGCATAAGAAATAGGTTTGCGTAATTTTAGAGTGTAACTGATAAAAATAATATTTAGGTAAATGGAAATGATTGCATAGTAAATTATGGATTTCAGTGAAAAAATCATAAATATGAATTTTAATTAAAAATATTAGAATTTAATTAAAAGAATATATTAATTGAAAAGATAATAATGTAATGAATTTTTTTACTTGTTACCTTATTTAGCTAGATGCCTTTTCGAGGGAAAACTAAGAGAATTTTTATTCTCTTAATAGTAGGGGGATGCACAAGCTCACACACATATCTTGCACTTAAATTTTACTAGAAAGAATAAGAGACTCCAAAGTCCCATATTTGAACATGGGCCTTCAAAGTCTCTATTGTAAGTCTAGACCTGGCAAAACGGGTCATTCGGGTCGAGTACGGGTCGGGTTAGTTTGGGTCGGTTCATTTCGGGTCTGTCACATATTTCGGGTCAGGTCGGGTTATTTCGGGTTTCGGATCAATTTCGGGTGACCTGTTGTCGGGTCATTTCGGATCAGGTCATTTTCGGGTATAGGTAATTTTGGGTCGGGTTGCTTTTGAGTTAATGGCTAAGCACTTAAGTTAATACTATTTTGATTAAGAAATACTATTTTGCAAATTTAACTATTTATTAGAGATTATTGTAACCAATGAAACTTTATTTTGATATATATAGTATTAATATGAGTTAGTACTAGTCGCTTCGGGTCATTTTGGGTCACTTCAAGTCATTTGGGATCAGGTCAATTATGAGTCGGGTCTTTTCGGATTGGGTCACCTTGGGTCGGGTCAACATTAGGTCAGACAATGTTCGGGTCGGGTCTGGGTCCGGTCAATTCGGATTTCGGGTCATTTTCGGATCTCGGATCAGCCTTTTCGGGTCGAGTCATTCGGGTCTGGCCCATTTTACCAGGTCTAATTGTAACGTAGCCGCCGTCTCGTTACCCAATAGTTATTAATAATGGCGATAGGATTAAAATAATAGCAAATAATAAATAAAGTTAATATAGATATACGTGTGGTTCACAAGTAAAATTATTGGCTATGTCCACCCAAGAAGAGAAAAAGGAACATACATCGGATGTATTACCTCAGATTTTACTTGTTTTTGAGCATTTTTCTATTTTTTTTGAGCTTATTACTTCAAATCTATTTGTTTTTAAGCATATGTGTATATTTTCTGAGCTTGATAAAGTTTATAATTTAGATTTTAATTTTTTTTTCCATCAAAACTCAAATTTATGTAAGTTTTATATGTAATGTTTTTGAATTTTATTGTAATTTTGTTGAGCTTAATGTTTTAGTAAATGAACTCAGAAACTTTATAGTAAGACTCATAATTTTTAAAACAAAGCTCAAAAACTTTATTATAATGCTCAGAAAGTATAAACTTGTAACACCCCCATACTCCAAGTGCCTTACCAGGACCACTCAGGTATAAGGATACTACCATCTCGGTTGCCCGAGGTACTGAATATCATAAGACAATAAAGAAACGTACTTTTAAAGTAATTATAGTTTAAGTGATTACATGTTCAAAACCAAAACTAATAAAAGGAATTACAGGGTTCTCATACGGTCTACAGCTAAAACTATCAAAGCTACTAGACTTCGTCTGACACAGCGGAAGACTTCTAACTGCCACGTGATGACTCATCCCAGCTCTCCCATACGCGTCATATCACACTGCTCCATAACTCGCCACCACCCCGAATGGATCACCGCAGTTTTAAAACATTTAAACGGGGTCAGGACTAATCACACAATTCAATACATATATCAACAATAAGATAAACAGACGACTTAATCACACACACACACAACCAACCAATTCCAATCATCTCAATCATCGATCGTCCACCGGACCACCCCGCTGGGGGACCGCAGCCGTTCCCACCTAAGCCCCGCTCATCATACCGAGCGATAACCCTGTCCATTAATGTGCACATCCCCTTCCGTGGCGGGTTCCACGAAGGGCGAAACTAGGGCGTGAAGTCACTCCCGCAAGTGACCCCACTCAGCCGAGAACGCATCTCGAGAACCATCAACAAAGAATCACAACCACAAACACAATACAATCATCATATCAAACAACCAAATACAAAGACATCACCAATATCCCATTATGGGACTAATACGAGTAGAAATCCTACCCGATATGCACACAATCGAGACGGTCTCTCACCGAGTCAAAAAGCCTCTTCTATGAACCCTCCTCCTATCATACAACACATAAGGGCTACCAAATCACATACTACACATAAAACCCCCAAATCTCTAAATTAGGGTTTAACCAAAACAAAGGAAAGACAATAAAAAGGGTACGTAGATCTTACCCTCGACGCAAGGAACTCAACGGTATAAACAACGACAAGAACTGACCGTCTGAACTCCGGGAATTGCTAAGAATGCGATTAAGAAGATGAACTTGTTTGCTTTCTCTCTTAAACAAGAATTTAGGTTTTGTAAAAGTGATTTAGAATAATGACGAATGACTTAAATACCTTAATCGCATAATTAACAAAACCCGAGAAAACTTCCCGTAAAACCGGCTACTCGATCGAGTACCCAAGGTACTCGATCGAGTACCCCCTTACTCGATCGAGTGCCCCAGCTACTCGATCGAGTACCCAACAGGTCAGAAACTATTTTATTTCGCAACTTACCCTTACTCGACAGAGTAAGGCCTACTCGATAGAGTACCCAAAAACTCATAAATACGGAGTATTACAAAACTGGTGGTAGTACATCGGATGTATAATCAATTTACTGACCCAAGAAGGAGTCGCTATTGCTAGGTCACGTAAATTCTAACAAAATCAAAATGTCGTAACGGTCAATTCGTTTCTCTGAGCATAGCCGTCCGACGTTATAACGTGAAGCTAACGTTGATAACATATACGGCAGTACGGAATATTGCATAAAGTACATTATTAAACATAGGAAAAATCAACTAATAATAATATTTGTTGATTTGCAATAAATTAAGACAACTTGTATCAATATATGTCCCTTGTAGTTGTAGATTTATTCCTATAATTCTATCAAGTTCACCCATAACAAAGGCCTGTTCTTCGTCACATCGATAACTTGGAATTAAATTAGACAATTTGCATTAATATTCGGTAGTAATATAAATATATGTGATCGGAAATCACAATTTTTATAAGCCATAATCATAAAAGAGAGAGATATATATAAATATATAAATATATACATTATAATTATAATTCCCTTGCCATGGGTAGAATTATTCTTGTTTTAGTATCTCTTTTGGTTTGTCAACTTTCAATTACAATTCATGCACAACAATTTACATATCTAAATCAAAGCTGTGATCATTATTCAGGCGAATATAATGAAGATAACCTCAATCTCATTTTCACAACTCTTATCTCGAAAGCATCTTCTACCATGTTCTATAATATCACAGCCGGCGAGTCTACTATATACGACGTGTATGGCCTCTTTCAATGTCGATATGATGTTAGCTCTGACGTTTGTAGCGCATGTGTCAAAGATGCGACGCAAAAGATAAAGGAAGTTTGCCCTTTATCACCTGAAGCAATCGTATGGTACGATGAATGCATGTTACGGTACGAAACTTATTACTTCTTCTCTTACGCCCAGAAAAATCCTGAGGCCATACGATCAAGTAATACTACTCTACAAAATTATGCTGAATTCGCTCCGGTACTAAAAGATGCAATGAAAACCATCATATTGAAAGCTGCTGCTATAATCCCTCATTTTGCTTCAAATACAACCAAATTTACAACGTCCGATTACATTTATAGTTTTGCTCGGTGCACCCTGATATTATCGTTTCTAGTCAAGCGTTGTCTCGAAGATGCTTTATATAAATTAGGTACAAGTTGTTGTAATGCAAGTATATATGTGACCGTGTTAAAACCCAGTTGTGTATTGAGGTATGATACTACCGGTCCCTTTTTGTATGATTAATCGTTGCCCGATGCTCCGGAGGTTCTCCGATCCAGAGAATTCATGGAGGAATTGAACTACATAAGCGGCCATTGATGCTTTGTTACCAAGCTAGAAGAAAAAGTGATTTGAGAAAATTTATTATTTATAAGAGATTATATATGTAAATAGAAAGTGTGATGATGAATGAATTATGAATGAATGAATGAATTAATTAATTAATTAATTACAGGATGGAGTGATATACTCCCTCATTTTCCTATTTTATATTTTCTTCACTATTTTCTTATAATATACTCATTACTCCCTCATATTTTATATTTTCTTCCCTATTTCCTTATTCGGTTATTCGGTTTTTCTTTC
Organism: Silene latifolia; assembly: GCF_048544455.1. NCBI lineage: Eukaryota > Viridiplantae > Streptophyta > Magnoliopsida > Caryophyllales > Caryophyllaceae > Silene > Silene latifolia. The sequence continues at coordinate 127,019,454 of NC_133532.1, read as the reverse complement.
TTATTTCCTTTTTTGGATGATATGTGTGGCCCAAATTTAATTGTATGTGGGGTAGTGTATTTTGTGTGGTACAAAATCACATTTCGTGGCCCAAATTTAATGGTATGTGGGATAGTGTATTTGGAGATGTAGCAAATTGCCCCCCATAACGTTTAAACTCTGTGCAAATCAGCACCTAAGTTTCACTTGTAGCAAATTAGCCCAATAACTTTTCAAAAATGTGCAATTAAGCTCAAATCAAGTTTTTTACCATCTTTTTTTAAATAAAACCTATTGTTTTCTATTATAAAAACTATTATAAATATATTTCTTAAATAATTAAATACAATATTTACATATTCAACCGAAAATGCGAACCAATTTTAGTATAAACCAAAATTTGGTCATATAACTTTTCATTATAACATCATTAACAATTCTCATATTAGAACATTTTTCGCAAAATAAAAATAAAAAGAAATATTTGAACATGTTTTTTAATAATCAAGAATTTTATGATTAAAATCTAATCAATAACTTTGATTTTTAATAATAGTAAAAAATCAATTTGCAAATTTTATTCTTAAACATAAGATATGTGGTTAATTGTACATTGAGAGAAACTTATGGGGTTGATTTGTTACATTTATAAGTTAAGGGGCTTAATTGCACATACTATCAAATTTATGGGGGTGATTTGTTATATTCCCCGAAGAAAATATAGAATAGGAAGAACATAGTGAAATTAGTTGTGACTAAGAACTAAATGCGGAAATGCGGAAATTGGCGTCTAAGAGTCGCCAAGCCTTGGTCACAATGTTTAGTCGTCTTTTTAGACACGAGTGACGAGTTTAAGTCGCCAAATTGGCGACCACCAATTTAGTCGCCAACTGGGTCATTGGCGACTGAAGGGACTAGTCCAGTCCCTTCAATAGCCAATTTGGCGACTACATGCAGTTGCCATATAGTCCCCAATGCGGCGTCCCCTTCATTCTATGCTGATCCCGGCCGGACAATTTCGAATCAAGGGGTTGTCGACGATAATGTGCTCGTCAATTCTATATTCCAGTCGCTAATTGCGCAACTATTTTAATTTGCATGAAAAACTTGCTTTTACTCTAGACAAATACCTATAAACCTTCGTCAACAACGACGACGACGACGACAACAACAACAACAACACATATTATGAAAGGATTCCAAATTCCAGTTACAAGTCACTACCCAATCCATGTTTGATACCAAATCCAAGTTAGAAGTCATGTCTAACAAACCAAGAGGATCTCTAGATTCAACTACACGGGAAACAAGCTCCTGCTCCACTACCGCCTCTTCAATTAGGATCTCTAGGGTCTTGGTTTTGGACTTTTGGGGACGCTAAGCGGAGTTGCAAGACGAGAAATATGTGGTCATCATCTTTACTAACTTGCTCCTTCATTCTCCTCATTTCCTCATCCCTTTCGACATCCCTTGCGGGCCTTGCATCATTTCCTCGTCTTTCACTTCAAGTCAATCTAAAGCTCACTTACGATCCCCTGCACATATGTTTGCTTTTGCGATGAAGGTGTTCTTGCTCTTGGGGGGTCGTAGAAGATGTCATGTGCCGTTTCGGTCCCATACACGGACCCTTGTTGTACCCTTCCACTAAGTCGTACCAAATCTCATTATCGGCCGGACATGGTAGGGTTGTTCGCCTTTCACACCTTAAATTGATCCTAAAAAATCATCAAAATGTTAACGATTACGATTAGTTAAAGGTTTTGCTACAAAAATGATCTTCGTTGGAGAAACAAATCACTAATAAGATAATTAAAATAAATTTATATAAAATATACAAAAAAAAATACTCGAAAGTTGTTGAACCACACCTCTTTTTTCTTCATCACTAGCCTTTGACCAACAAGTAATGTCATTGGTCATCTTGTGTTGAGTACTCCACGGACGACAGTTTGGGATCTAAACTTGAAATACAATATATTAAGTACGTATTTATAATTAAAAAAAAAGGGGGATTAATTATTAAAAAAACAAAGATAAGATCTTACCAAAGACCATTCGGGTCAAGTATCATCTTATTATACTCAGCGTACACGACCGGGATCTTCGGCTCTAAATCATCATTGGTCGATTCGTAGAACGACTAATCGACCTGATCGGGATCTTCGACTCTAAATCCTCATTGGTCGATTCGTAGAGCGACTGATCGACCTTTATCTCCTCATCCTCGTGCATACTACGGCCCAAAGTGGGTGGACCAAGCAAACTGGCAGGCTTATCGAGTACTTAATCAAATATAAATACTCTAGGCTTAGTTAACAACAAACAAATGTAGTTAGGGAAGTAGAGGTCGATTACAGGGTGATTGGAGATGCTAAATAAGGCTTTTTTTTTTATGACGAGGGGATTGAGTCCCTCCGGGTTCATGCATTCCCGCAAATGCTAAATAAGTTGTCATGGGTCGAATATTATCAAGGTCGAGTCGATTGGTTGAGTTTGATTTGATAACTAAAACGGTAATAAGATAAATGATAAAACAATATAAACAAGAATCTATAGGAGATATATTCATACATGTAAATTAGAAAAGGGAACGTTGTCAAGTTAAGGGAAAGTGAAATCGATAATTGTCTTGGTCATTTGCAAACACCTCTCGATTGATTACTAATATAACCATAGAACAGGTTCCTAAAGCTAAGGGCTTCCGCACTTACTAGGTCAGTCTACTAAACATGCTTAAAACTCTGTATTTCTTCAGAAAATATTAAACTCTTAAAGAGCTTTCTATAAGCATGAGTAATCTAGATAAACTTCTTCTTGGTGGTGTTCCATCCTTTTGCCCAAGGAGCGTCTCAATTTATGAAAATTAAGAGCTGAAACTCTTATGCCAATTTGATGTAAAATTTTCACACATGACTAACAACTAAAACTTGAATTAAACTAGTAATCTCGCAAGACTACTCGATTAATTCGCTTGAGAACTATCAACCTCGCAAGGAATCAAGAACTCGATGTCAACCTCGCAAGGAAGACTAAGATTATTTCAATCTCGCAAGAAAAAATAAAGAACTTAAACTCACAAGTAATAAGCACACAATAAATAAATACTTAAATTAACTACTGGATTGATATCATAAAATGCCTACTAGACATCCTTCCTTAAATAGGATTGGAAAAATCATAATAGACTCCAAACAATAAGGAAACTAAGACACTTTGCATAAAACTAATCCTACTAATTTTAGGAAACTTTTCCTAAGGTAATATTAAATAACAATTAGAGTTGTACTCTAACTTCTTATTATCAAAAAGTAAATTGAACTAGGATATGACTCCTTTTATTGCATCTTATGGAAGTCCTGAAATGATAAGAACTCATTTTTTTTTCCTTTGTAAAGAGATTTGGATACAATATAATCGATTTTATTGCAATATCTTAAAAACAATTTTATGAAATAAATAATAAATAAATGAAAATGTAAAAAGCATTGCAAATCAAATTAACTCATACGAACAAGTAGTCATGCAAAGATTGAAGATGATATAGTAGAAGGACGTTAAAGAAAGGGCCGGATTGAAAAGTCTTTAAAATAAATATTCAACTAATACTAAAAAAAAGTAAAATAAACTAGATTGTTATATTCAACTAATACTAAAAAAAGTCTTAAAAAATAAATATTCAACTAATACTAACTCGTTAGAAGAAGTAGTCATTCAAAGATTCATAGATTAAATACATCGTGATACACATACATTATGTTTATCCGTCTTAAACAAGAATTTGTGTATATATATACTATCTAGAGTAGACCTGGCAAACAGGACAATCACTCGAGATCGGGTCAGGTTTATTAGGACCAGAGTCTGGTCAATTCGAGTGCAAGTCATCCTCGGACCGGTTATTATAAAGTTATTTAGAGATAACGTCAATTTCCAACAATAAACATTCGGCTCGAATCAACTTCAGGTCCTCAGCTCGATTGTCGAGTACGAACCATGTTCTTCGGGAGGGTCAATTTGTCAGGTCTACTCTCAATTGAGGAACATTATATCATAACATATTCGATCACCTTTTTCCATAAAATTTAAGGGTTATGCTCTTCCATGAACGTGATTTAGTCAATTATGAACGTAAATTATCATTATACCCTTGTCGATTATACACCTCATTTTCCATCTTACTATTTCAATCCGATAAATCTATCAATTACTCACACCAGCCAATCACCAACCAACCACCGGTCAGACTAGCCACCGCACCACCCAGACGAACGGACCACCGCGTGAACTGAACTTAGTAGTAGATTTATTCAAATTCTATCCAGTTCCACTTGACATAGCCACCAGAAGGCATATTCTTCGATTTCTTGAACATAGCCGGCCGACGTGATAACGGGAAACTAACGTTGATAACATAAACGGCGTAATGGAGTATTGTATACACCGGTTAAACCCAGAAAAATTCAACCAATAATATTGTATCAGATGATACTCCGTACAAGACGATATACCGTAACATGTACGGAGTACTGCATATACCGGTTAAACATAGAAAAATTCAACCAATATATACCTTGCACAGTCGCACTCAAATTTTATTCTAAAGAAGAGGCTTCAAAGTCTCATGATGCAGATGTCAGTTAGCTTAATTAGTAAGTCATGAGGGATAATACTCATCATGACCTGGGTTCAAACCTCGTTAAGGAAAACTCCGTCAATGATTTGATAACCAAGAAAATGAGAAATGGTCCAAATCAAAATGTGGTAACGATCAAAGCAAAAAGGCTTGTTCTTGGTTTTCATGAGTATAGCTCGACGTGCTAACGTTGATAACTTGTACGAGTAATTAAATTAGACAATTTGCATTAATACTCGGTAGTAATAATATAAATATATGTGACCATAAATCTTATTTTTGATAAGCCATAATCACTTTTTATTAGCATTAATAATCAGAAAAGAGAGACATATATATTATATACATTATAATTATAATTCTAATTCCGTTGCCATTGCCATGGGTAGAATTCTGGTTATTTTCGTGTCTCTTTTGGTTTGTCAACTTTCAATCACAATTCATGCACAACAATTTACATATCTAAATCAAAGTTGTGATAATCCTTTTGATACTGGCGAATATCATGAAGATAACCTCAATCTCGTTCTAACAACTCTCGCCTCTAAAGCATCTTCTACCAAATTTTATAATTTCACAGCCGGGGAGTCCATATACGATGTGTATGGCATCTTTCAATGTCGATATGACGTTAGCCCTGACGTTTGTAGCGCATGTGTCAAGGATGCAACGAAAAAGATAAAGGAAGTTTGCCCTTTATCAGCCGAAGCAATCGTATGGTACGATGAATGCATGTTACGTTATGCAAATCGGGACATCTTCTCTTACGCCATGGACACTCCTCAGGCCATACTATCGAGTAATACTACTGTAAAAAATTATGCTGAATTCGGTCTGGTACTACAAGATGCAATAAAAACAATCATATTGAAAGCTGCTGCTATAACCTCTCATATTGCTTCAAACACGACCAAATTTACAACATCCGAATACATTTACAGCTTTGCTCAATGCACACCTGATATTACTGTTACCGGGTGCAAGAAATGTCTCGACTTTGCTTTGTATCAATTGAATAACTGTTGTAATACAAGTATATATGTGACCGTGTTAAAACCCAGTTGTGTATTGAGGTATGATACTACCGGTCCCTTTTTGCTTGATTAATCGTTGCTCGATGCTCCAGAGGCGGCTCCCGAAAGAGTAGACAATGTAAATAGAATGTGTGAATGTGTGATGTTTTGTATAATGAATGAATACATGATGCTGGAGTGATATACTCGTATTATACATACTCCTACGTTCCAGTCATTTGTTTTATTATCTCTTTTATAGGTGTGTGTCTTATTCATTTGTTTTGTTTATCCTACCATACGTATTACGTATGAGAATGATTTTGATGATGACTACTCTGATCATATATAGTTGTAGTACATATAGATTGACTGGTTGACGATCATCGTGTTTTACGTACTCTAGTAAGAGGCCTAGTTACAAGATTGACTGGTTGACGATCAGAACTTATGTATATGACTTTGGGTCGGCTAACATGCATGCATCATCAATTGAAACTGTAAATAACCGGTTGCATGCTAACACTAAAGCTATGAAAGTCTTGAAACGATAAGAACTCATATATGTTCTGTGTAACGTGCTTTAGATACAATTTTAATCAATTACTCGTACTTGCAAACTAGTTTAGATCCCACGCAATGAATGAGCGGTATTTATAGATTTTTTTTTTTTGTATTAATTAATCATGCTAAATTAACACCTTATTAAATTTTCATATTTCACGTCATTATATTTTGATATGAACTGCAAAATTATTCAAGAAAAATTGAGTAAAATTGAACTGTAAAATAATAGTGATATGTCATTAACGTAATTGTTCAGTTTTCTCGTTATTGTATTTTGTTTCGAGACAAAAAATTAAAACTAAAAACTAATTCAAGAGAACTGAGTAATGTGCTGAAATGTATTTTTTCAAAAAGGTATCTTTTCATACTACAAAACTAATGATTCCAATTTATAAACTTTCTCAATTTTTTTTATCATGAAAGCAATCAAAACGATTTATAGTTTCTTTATATATAGTTTGAGTCAACTCATTATTAAATAATAGTATCAGTAAAAGATTTAATAGTTTATAATTTTATATTATTTATATTTTAATTAAAATATTATAGTTTAGTGTTTAGTAAAAATTATAGAATTTGATGAAAAGATTAATTTTAATTATAAGAATTATATAATGAAATATATTATAATTATTAATTTCCTTATTTATTTAGTGAATATAATTAATTATCAACAGTTTCTTTATTTAAGAAGATGCTTTTTGGAGGAAAAATTTGTGAGTTCACCTATTTATTTAGTAAATAGAGAATTAAAATATTATAGTTTAATGTTTAGTAAAAATTATAGAATTTGATGAAAAGAATAATTTTAATAATAAGAATTATATAATGAAATATATTATAATTATTAATTTCCTTATTTATTTAGTGAATATAATTAATTATCAACAGTTTCCTTATTCAAGAAGATGTTTTTTGGAGGGAAAATTTGTGAGTTCACCTATTCATTTAGTAAATAGAGGATTATTAAAAAGTTAACTATAGTAAAGTTAATAAATAAATGAAATTATAAAAGTGTTTTCAAATTAACTCAAAAGAAAAAGTCATTCAATTTATTTTTAATGATTATATAGACGGATGCTAAATTGAGAAGGCCAGTTTGAAAATTCGTAATTAAAGTTAAATATTCAACAAATACTAAAACAAATAAAAGTAAACGACTAAACTAGATGTATAAATAGTTAAGTTCAATTTAAAATTACTTCATATGTCCTTTTTATTTTAAGAATGAACTTAATGAACAATTTGATCATTCACACTCAATTTGGAAGATCGTATCGTTTTCGTTCACGTTTTTCCATATGCTTGAATCCCAATCGAATGTTGATCTAATTGAAGCAACGATTCACTTAAAAAGATGGGGTGTAATAATGGTTAAAAACTTAAAACTTAGGTTAAACTTCAAATGATCTAAAGTTCAAGCAATTTTGTGGAAGTTATTTATAACCTGAGACTATTCTTCGTTTTCTTGATCATCGCACGACGTTATAACGTGAAGCTAACGTTGATAACATATATACGGCAGTACGGAGTACCGCATATAGACTGATTAAACATAGGAAAATTCAACAATTTATGTTTGTTGACTTTGAAATAAAGTATGACAACTTGCATCAATATTCCATAGTAAATTCTTCATCTATTTAAAAGAATTTCGGAGGATAGTAAATTCAACAAGTGGGATGGTATGATGGACCCGTCTACAATGAGACTAATACTTAATAAACTCAAAAGATTTTGGGTTGATATTTAAGCTCCAAGGATGTTCATATTTATAATCATATGATAATTGATAATCCCACATTATGTTAATCTTTCGACAATTTTACTATTTATAATAATATAATCATCACACTTTATGTTAATCTTTTAATGTGAGACAATTCTACTGTTTATAATAGTATGACCCCACCTTTTCTACTATTTATAATATTTTTTTGAAGAAAAAAATTACAATGAAGACGCTTAAACATATCATTCACTCAAATTTTACTCTTAAGAATAGAGGCTTCAATATTTGAACATGGGCCGTCAGTGTCTTCAAGACTAAAAAAAAAAAAAAAAAAAAACAACATCGATCTATTAAAAGATTAAACCTTGAAGCTTGCAGAAATGTAGGAGTTGAGAGATCGCGGATTCGACTACCAACTAGGGCGATGATCACTTGATCACTGCAGCCCCCGAGGGGGTGGTTTACATGGTCCATGTGGTGGTGCGGGAATGCATGGGCCCGGGAACTCAACCCCCCGTCAAAAAAAAAAAAAAAAAAAAAAAAAAAAAAAAAAGTAAACTGATGCGAAGACTCAATCAATGATTTTACATCCTAAGATTGTTCTCCTACTACTTCACAAAGGTCCAACAAATACTAGTAGATTAATTCAAATAAATCTATCAACATCCTACTTCACGAAGGCCTATTCTTTGTTTTCTTGAGCATAGTCGACGT